>NW_003314268.1:1280416-1281760 GCF_000143415.4 Selaginella moellendorffii
TTAAAAGAGGAGCTTGACCTGAGTACAGAGACAGTTCCATGGGTAAGTGCTTGGATCATCAGCGTTTCTTACTCGCTTTTTTCGTGGAACAGGTCATTGGTGGTGATGACGATAATCTCCCGTTAACTAACACGACGCGTCCAGCGTGAGATTTGGTTGCACCAACATCCCAGAAACTATAGACATTTCTCCTGGCCCCTTACCACGACGAGACGCGCAAATCGGTTGGAGTTGGATCCGATATGGTGTCAATGGCCGGAATGTTTGGAGCTGCGCTGATACAAGGCCGGGTTTTCATCACCAAGGATTATCACTGTGCCAGGCACAAAGGATGCAACAGGTTTCTAGACTCTTTGATTATTGCTTCTCGACTATAATATATAATCTCAGGATCCAACCACACTCGCTGGTCGTGCTACTTTGTTCCCGAGGCATCTGAGGAGTGCATGGCAAGGGCACTGCGGCTAGCTTCGCAAAAACTGGCCCAGGACGTGGGAAGTATCAAGGAGTTTAGTGGCAATCATTGGAATGGTAGAATTCCAAGGTGAGAAAAAGGTTTTTCTCATCAGTAACGTAGTATAATCTTGTTTTAGTTTCTAGGGGGAGCCTTGGAAAGCAATTGGACCTACAAGCTCATGGCACATGATAATGCAAATCTGGATGCCGCGGCCTCTGTTGAGCATTCATGTGAGACAGGGTGACAGCCAGGGAAATGAAAGTAGTTCGCCAGTGTCCTCTGGAAGAGATTCCCGCAAGTAAGAAATGTGTGGCTTTCAACAGAAATGCAGGTACAAAAACCATTGACAAGGATTTAATCCCACAAGATTTGAATGTGTGTAGAACTTCGTGGATGAATCAAAGGAGTACAAAGGCTGGAATTTTTATTACAGCGATATTCCAAGGCAAGTTGGAACAATCAGAATGGCATAGTATATGGCGTTGCTTGGAGACAAGCAAGCGTTTGACACTGCCTTCGTAAACTTGGTAATGGGGCCCAAGTGTCCTGAAGGAGAAGGTGAAACCCCGATCGGTTAGAGAGGTGGTGGAGCATGTGGCTCCCTTGCTGTGAGGTCCACTCTGACTCTATCCTACGCCCATATGGGGGGCGAGACATTGACCTAGACATGGTATACTGGTGGAGACCACAGCCTCTTTTGGTACAAGATTAGACCCACATGTGACATGTGAGAGTATCACTATGTAGTTTCATAAGAGGGCAGAACATTTAGTTTTTATATTAGTCCCTATGGGACATTGGGAATGTACATATATATCTCATCCACTTGGAGTTATATAAGTGATTAATTGACGTTAACCCTTTTTTATCTTATCTTTATCAATGCC
>NW_003314268.1:1281860-1284767 GCF_000143415.4 Selaginella moellendorffii
CATGAAAGAACTCCTCAACACACTCTTATGGAAAGTGTTGGAGGAAAGTCATAAAATTGACCCTCATGGCTTAATTCGTCTAAAGAAACTAGAAACATTGTGATTTTCCCGTCTCAACAGCACCAAAGCATAACTACACTGCATCCATTCTTTAAACAAAGAGGATGGCAAGAATGCATATGGTTTTGAGACTAAGTATGTAGAGGTCATCTAGGATCTTCAAACTAGAAGAGCAAATATGTTTTTTAGCTTCTCTGTGTTTTGTGCATCTAACAATGATCCCAACAGACAGATTGATGCCACACCAAGTCTGATGCAACTTGCCACTGAAGCTCCAGCCATGGAACAAACAAGGGTGTGAGTACTTCATTGTAAAACTAATGAATCAACATCAAGGAAGCAGCACCAACATGACATAGAGATGTCAAACCTCTTTCGCAGCAACCAGGGCAAGACCCTACTACCTATACTTTGCAAGCGCTTGGGCCTACATCTACAAGGTGGTGCCAGCAAGTCCAGAAAAAAAGCTATGTCAAGAACTTACTGTAGTTTTATTTGGACCAAAGTTACTTTTTATACTTTAATCAAGCTAGATCCAATTCAATATGAAATCATGGAAGATTTCAAGTATATTTTTCCCCACCACCAGGATGATCAAGAGAAGCCTTTCAAAAGAATGGTCCAAATGGAAATGGTGGCAGTGGTGGCAGTGATAACTCATCATCCAGCAGCTATCTTACAGTTTAGAACTGATTTAATAGCCAGCTAGAACTATCAAAAACTTTCTAGAAACTCAAGAGTTCACATAGAAAAAATGAAAGAATGAACAATGTAGGAACCATTGGATAAAAAAGAATTATATCTAATAAAATATGTATAGTTGCTATACATCTTAGGGCCTACTTGTGAAGAAGAGGTTAAGGGCTTGTGCCAGCCCATTACCACCCAAAGCGGCCCTTGACTGGCTTTCATGGGGCAGGCACAACCCAGTTAAGCAGCTCTTGTCATATTTTAATTGGATTAATAAAATTTTGGAGAATTTGTTCATGCCATGTAAGCAATAATATAGGTCCTCTAGAACTGTACAAGCCATGTCAACTATATATAAACAATCAAAGAGAATAAATTTATAGAAGTTCAAATATAAAGGGAAAAAGGTTTATAAATAGAAGTTTGTCCAATCAATTAAAGGTTTTGGGATAATTAAAATTAAATATACTTAGGCAATAGTGAGATCAACTTAACTGGGGCATGCCTTTCTGTGAAGGCTGATTAACATGTATATGCTCCCCTATTAACCTCTCATGGCTCACCAGGCTTCTGTCTAGATTGCCATATTATTGACAATAATAACTCCTATAACTTGTATCACACTTTTCGGAGCCATTTGACTTGAACTGTTATACATGATAGTATGAAAGTGGGAGGTATGGTGTGCAATTTGTAAACCATATGTAGATAATCACATGAAAGCATCTCAAAAACTGAACACACAAGACTCTCCACATGTTGTCCTACAATAAATCTATAATTTTATGACTATGATTTGGCCATCAGATGGCCATGGCAAATTTCCATTATCACTCCATAGATGCATATGCATGGACCATTCATTCATTGATTCAACATGAGCATAACTTTGATTTGGTCAGTACTTTGTTTTGGTCCCTAATATTATTGCCCAAGATGGGATTTAATCAGTATGGTAGATGAGTTTTCTAGCAAAAGGTGAAGTCTATCTTCTATTTGTAGATCATTCATTTTTTCCTATTACAATGTCAAAACTATCTAACATATGTTATTTGTTGATGGCATATGTGAAAGCAGCTGGTTTGTGTAGACTTTTCAATTTACCTTTTTTAATTGGAGAACCAGGTCTAGTGGAGGATAAAGAATATAGTGTTATGTATCACGACATTGATATGTTTGATAAATCAAGTGTTGAGAGTGAGATAGAGATGTTTCTGAGGTAAGTTAAAAATATCTATTGTCATACTAAATCTATTATATACTAAAATAGTAATTCGTACAGGGATTTGAAAATTTCCTCCAGTCATGAGGCTTTGGAAGTCTAATTGATTTTGCTATTTGGATGCAACTTAAAATTCTCAAGACCAAAACTACTATTTACTTTGCAACTTATCTTGGAATTTCAAGGCCAACACTTTACAAGTACACGAAGCCATCAACCCCAATTGGAGGGGGATGCCACTAGCAAAGGTACTAAATCATCTTTAGATTAATGTTTCTATGAATCATACTGGTACAAACTAGGGATTATCAACTCCTGCTCCAGCTATAAAACTATAGGATATCACTTTAATTAATGTTAAATATAACAAGCTTTAGCTATATATGATTTAGCTATACTTCAACAAAAACACTTAACAAGAAATCATTGATAAGAATACTCAAACGATGTGCTATATGTATTGCATTATATAATTATGAGTTTAATTTTATATTCCACAAATTATTTCCAGAAATTAGTCTTAGTCTTCTTTGTTGTAACCTATTGCAAGCTTATGAGATATGGTTTTTTATGTTCATACTGTGATCTATAGGGCAATTCATTACATTGTTGTGTATGAATTCTTAACCACAAAGTAAGCACATGCTATTTTTAACATTTACACACAGGATGTGAGGCAGTTCGGTAGGCCAAAATGACTAAGAAGTGACAATGCTTTTGAGCATAATGAGGTTGAGGCTGATATGATGAGTTATTAGGTAGAAGTTTTATACACATGATATCAAAATGAAACTAAGTATAATGTATTTGTGGTTTTTGGATCTTTCTTGGCTACTACTCACTGCTTTATTGCAACACATTAGGCACTTGAACTGTCTCAGATAGTGTGGTAATGGCTTATTTCTTAATGACTTATGTCAAGTGGTAAGTAGAGC
>NW_003314268.1:1286671-1328880 GCF_000143415.4 Selaginella moellendorffii
TATTCATCAAAACATATATATATATAAATATGGAGAGGGAGAGGGGGGTGGTAATTGTAATGCATATAGTCTTGGGATAAGATTTGGCTATATTGTTATTGTGCATTGTGGAATTTTAGGGGATAAATAGGGATAAAATAGCCACTAAAGGTTTTTTTATTAAGTAATTACCTCTTTTTCAGTTGGATTAAGAGAAGAAAAATAGGGTTTTATATATATATATATATATATATATATATATATATATATATATATATATCTGTGTGTGTGTGTGTGTGTGTGTGTGTGTGTCTGTGTGTCTGTGTGTATGTGTGTGTGTGTGTCTCTGTATATATATGTATATGTATATGTATATATATATACATAGTCATTAAATAGTCATTAAAAGATTTTTTATCAAGTAATTACCTCTTTTGCAGTTGGATTAAGAAAAGAAAGATAGAGTGTGTTACATATATATACAACATATTTTCTTGGAGCATGCCTTTGAGCTAGAGAATTTTTCAACTCTGAGTACTTGGGTATCTAGATCTAAGCTAGATATATTCTAAGGAATCACTCTTCATCAAAATTGAGCCATAAATTAGACTAGGTACCCAAGTGAATATCTACTCAAGCAAGGCTGCACAACCTGGATAAAGGAGAAAAAAAAAATTAAAAAAAAAGAGAAAAGAAAAAGAAAAGAAAAGGAAAGATCTTAGGTGGCAATAGTTGTAGGCATGTGAAAGTTCATGGCCATGATCATCATTGAAAATGTAAGCAAATATGTCATAATGAAGGGGCCAAACCAACAAGAAGAGAATTTGTGCACTTGATCAAATTCCTCAAGGCACACAAGATTTCCAAGTTGATATAATACATCCATATCTTATTTATCATGTGTTGCCTTGAGACAAAAAAGTATTCAATAGCATCCTATTGTTGTTTATTTAGTGCCAAAGTCTCCTAAGCTCTTGCCTCAATTTATTGCTCCTTGTTGAGTTAAAGATTTATTACATGGTGGAGAGTAAACTGTAATGATGGGACTTGGATTAGCTTCTACCATAGATAAGTGAGAAAGATGTTGATGTAATAGATATCTTAAACATGGTTTTAAATGCCCATAAAACTGTAAACAAGTGTTTATGCTAACATTAAGGATGATCAGCAACCAACTTCAAAAGAATTGTCTTAAAAATCTTGTTTATATCTTTTTTTGTATTCCATTGTTCTTTCTTTCAATTTTTTCTCACCCTAGTGATTACCATCTTTGAGTATTTGTTATGGTTGTGTCACCTTTCCTTACAATGGTTGATAGGTTCTCTCCATGCCATGGTCACTCAATCCTTCCCTAGTTGCATGTTGGGAGCTTCACCACCTTGTAAATCAGAGCATGGGATATTCCATCAGGGATATTCCTTGAATATTTAAGATCTTTGTATAATATAGGGTTATTAGAGATGCAGAAGGGGTGCTCTGGGCTCCTTGTCACCAAGTCAACTTTATAGTTGCAATAACAAATTAATTATAAAGGTGATATCTCTCCAAGATATTCGGATTGAATTGTGAGAACATATGTTCGAGAGTTCTAGCTAGTGAGGGTGATCGCCTCGATGATATGGCTTAATAGTGCAATCCATCTCATCTTGCAGGCACCTCCACATGTGTTACCCCCGAATGCCATGATAAGGACTAGAGCTTCCATTTGTTGGTCACACAAGTTTGACAACAAGGGCATCAAGAGGTATAAAATTTTGAGGAGATCTCCCTTAAACCATACTACTGGCCCACAGAGATGTCTTGGCCTTACATTTGTAATAAAAGCAACTTCTCCCATTTGATAGTCATTTTCTTATACAACATTGTTAAGCATCTCATTATAGAATATGCACCATAGAGAAATGCATGCCCTAAATACAATGGCACTTCTAAATTCACAAGTGCCATTTTATATTTAGTAAATTTTCAAAATTGCCCTGAAGACTAATTCCTAAGACTGGGTGAAAGCCCAAAGTGTGGTTTTATATACAATAGGGAATATAGAGGGGATCTAAATATATGGTAGGGATAGTGGGTAGGTTGGGCATAAATGATTAATCTAACACATTGTTTAGCTCTCAATTGGGTGTATTTTAACTTGTTTTGCATTTAATTTAGGTCTAAAGCCAAGATTTATACCATATTAGTTATTGGAGTACCTAGTATTAAGCCACCAGTATGTTAAAATAATGCCAAACTCCATTTAGTTTTATTTTGCATGTTGCCTTTAGTGTTGGAATGTTATATGGTTTAAGACTATTTTAATATCATTCATGCTCCTATTTTTTCACTCATTGATTGTATGCTTTTGTTCCTTTATTCTATGGCTATATGTTTATGAATTTAGCTCTCTCTCGTTCAATGACCCAAGGCTTTGAAACTTGGGTTTCACTTTGTTGCCCTTTGCATATGTGTCAAAGTATTAGGTTCCACTATGTGGTTTTCTTACAGTAAATTAGAGTATAAGGTGGAAATCAGAGATATTACAACTATACAAGATGATTAAATCTAGAAACCACACAAATAATTCATTGATCACATTATACTCAAAGGAAAGAGTCAAGTGCATCTCTCCTTAGGGCTACACTTTTTAGTGGAATATAGTAAATTAATAGAATCATACTTGCCTCATTGCTTGCATTTGAGTGCTTGCATTGAGATAGTTTCAACTCTACAAAGTAAATAACGCAAGAGTGGGCTTTGAGCGTAAAAATCCCAAATCCCAAATTCTCATAAACACTAGTTGGATGTGCAAAATAATTGAAGCCTCAATTTGGATATACTAATTTGTTACACTATATAACATTTATATGAATCACTATTATAAATAAATTGCTATGCATTGCATGTAGCAATGTTTGGTTTGCTTAATAGTATTTTTATTATTACTTATTAATCCAATTGATCAAATAAAGTTTATAATTATAAGCATATTTGTAATTTATAAACACAAAATTAATCTTATTGCATATCAAGATGATAGAATAAAAAAGAATATACTAGAAAGGGTTTAAGAAAGTTTATAAATTATAAACATGTTTATAAATTATAAATACAAGATTAATCTAAATGAATACAACTGTTAGATGGTAAAATATCTTAGAATATCCAAGCATATTCTAGGTATATCCACTATCTTCTATAGGGCAAACCAAAAATATATTTCAAACCTGAAGTGTTTGATATAATTAAATTTTGGAAAACCACAAAAGTTTCTCACTGTGTTTTATATAGTTAAATCTTGAAAACCGCATAAACTATCCTTTCCCTGTTTGGAGACAGGGAAAGGGTAAGTTTCAGGGTGACAACAGAGAGTAATCAACTAATAAAACTCACTACAATTTGCAGCATAGCCACCACTGCTGCAACTCACGTCGAAAAGAAAAGTTACGTCAAGACCATCGTTAACTTGCTGCTGCTCAACTCAAGTAGAGTTCCATTTGAAAGTTGCTTCCAGTTTTTGTGTGTTTGACATATACTTTAATCTAAATGATGGCCCGCCACCAGGACGATCAAGAGATGCCTCTCAGTCGTTGTCTGTCCAAAAAGAATGGCCCCAATGGTGGTGGCTGTGGCAATGAAGACGGTGGTGGTGGTGATGGCGGCGATACCTCATCATCCAGTCCCATCTTTTGCAGCCATCTCTTGATATAATCACCTACAAAGTATCCCGCCACCGATGCCACAAAACCCGTGAGAAGCAGATTAACGATGGTCTTGGCGTAGCTCTTCTTCTGAACGTGAGCTTTCCCCAGGCCGAGCAGACACAGGCAAGCCAGCGACACGGCGGCCGTGGCTGCAAACTTGTAGTCTTTATCTCCACTGGCTCGAAACGAGAATCCATAAGTCAGTGGAGCGAGGCAGCCGAAGATGAGAAACGAGGCGATGGAGATGGAGCCGTTGATCCACAGGCTCTGTCCGATATACTGCTCGAACGAGGTGTAATCGTTCTGGTACAAGCTCCCGATCTGGAAGAACAATGTCACTGACTGAAGTTTACAAAATGGAGAACCACTTACGTTATGGAAGAGCGTGATCAATCCCGCGATCAAGTTTGCTAGGCTCAAAGCGAGAACATTAACTGTGTCACATGAAAGATCAGCGAAGAAAACGAAAAAGAACGAAGAAAAGCTATGAAAGACATACTTGTTTTGGTTCCCGAGCCAGCTCCAGAGGACACCACTGCCAGGCTTGTGAGTGTCACGTCCAATCCTCCATATACAATGCTCTTGACATACTCCTGTATCTTTGGATCTCCTGGTTGCTGGTGGGAAGGATCTGGGATAACTTCTGCGATAGACAGTGCGGTTTCCACAGCCTGCTTTGGATCATCGCCTCGAACTTGGATGAGTGCCTCGGGGCTCTTGACGGAGACTGTGGCAGTCACTGGTCCGGCAGCCGGAGCGAGAATGCCTGCTGCGTCTGATAACGAAGCTACGACTTCTTGGACGTCGAGTTCGGGTGTGAGCAATGGCTGCTTAAGTTCCTCCACTTGAGAGGTTTCTTTCGGTTTCTTTGGAATGGGAGCAACTTCCTGGATCTCGGACTGAGGTACTTTGGTCGCTGGCTGCTTTCTCATGTCGATCAGACTCTCCTCTTCATCACCATCTTCCTCTTCTTCTTCCTCCTCCTCTTGAATGATTACCTTAGTTGGACGATCCGATCGAGCTGCGTCCTGATAGTCTTTTGGAGATTCTCTCTCCAAGGCATCGAGCAATGCCCATCCTGTTGACGGCGTTGAGACGAGAGTCTGTGTGGTGGTCTTGTCGTTTTTCCCGGCCGGGTCGCTTTTCTGGCTCAAAGTCATGTCCACAAACGTGGTTGCGTTGTCGACTTGGACTGTGCTGACTTGCGTGTCTGCTTTCTTGGCTGTGCTCTTCACAGTCACGACGTTGGTGATCGTTTTGATCCAAGCCTGGATTCGGGTTTCCTTGCTAATAAACGATTCCTCGCGAGCACTGTCTTTGCGAGGAGCTGCACATCAGGTTTGTATTTGCGATGAGCATACCGGTGTTTGAAGAATGATGGTACTTACTTAGATCTTTAACTTTATCTTCCGTTTTAGCTGTTGACTGCAGTTTACTGTTGTCTTCTATGACGAGATCATTCGTTGGTTTCTCCTCGCTTGCGACTGCCCACCAAAACAGTTGAGGAAAAGTGAAAAGTAAAAACAAAATGGAGAACCTTTTGTTTCTTGATGTTCGGGCTTTGTATCAGCACCCCACGAGTAAGCTGGAATCAGAAGAGGTAGACAGTTTAAGCCAGCTTTGATGTCAACGTCCTCTGCTTGCAAGATCAGTGAGTGATGGTTCAACAAAAATAGAAAAGAACCATACCTCGTTGAAAACTCCACGGAAGACAATCGCAAGAATCTGTCTTTTTTTCCTCTGCACTGGTAACTCCTGCAGTGAGAAAGCTCAGCAGCAGCAACTTAAAGAGAGAATGTACGACATACTTTCATAAGAAACATGTGTTTCAGATGGAGCTGAAGCTGGAGGTTGCGTTGATGGAATATCAGCCTGAGAATCAGCTGCTATGTCACTGCTTTCGAGCTCGGAAAGATCTGTTGGCACTTTTTTGTCCTTCGAAGTACTACCCTGAGGCTCAGGTGTTTTTGTCACTGGCTCAACAACACGAACCTCTGGCAAATCTAGCAGTTATAGTTTCATAAGGATTCGATTGTATCACTGACCTTCTGTAACCTTTGAAGTGTGAGTTGAGCCTTGAGTATCTGTGACTGAAAACCGCAAAATCAAAGTATTTATAATCACAAGAAAGGGAATTCACGTACCATCTTCCTCTTGTGATGTGATCTTCAGGGATGACACTGCCTGGTTTGAGTCCTGAGCTTCTTCTCCAGTCCGAACTGTGATCTTGACTGTGAGCGACACCATCGTTTCGTTAGGAATCCGAAAGTAACTCGTAAATTCATGGATACACACCGTCCTCCTTCACCAAAGTTTTCTTCAAAGGCGATGATCCCCAGCTGTAAGAGGGAAGCAAAGCTGGAATACAGTTAAATCCACCTTTGTCTTCCTCCTCTCGCACCTCAGCAGCACCTGGATAAAAACAGTGACGAATTAAGTAAGTGTCTCAGATCGCCTGTAGAGATAACAACCTGAATCCTGTTCTTGGATCGTCATCGAATCGCCATCTTTGTCCCAGTACTTGGGAAGCAAGACAGGCAAACAGCTGAAACTTTCCGCGTCTCCTTCCTCCATTGGCTCGGTCGTGGCTCTATTCTCTACAAGATTCAGCAAGATTATCAAAAGCTTTTCTTTCCAAAAACCATCCCAAACCTCGTGAAGATGACAAAAAGGGAAGACAGCTCCTCTCCGACTTGTCCTGCTCACTTTCACTGCTCACATGTCCTGAGAAATAAACAAAAGCCCGCAAGTAGAGATCTGACTGTACATGTTTTATAAAAACGAGTAGAAAGGCAGCATGCCTACGTACCAGTTCCATGATCTGGAAGCACGATGGTTTGCTCTGGCCGACTCAAATCGATAAATATGTCGACTTCTCGACTCTCCTCTTCACGGGATTCTTGAGATTTGCTTGTTTCTTTCGACCACGGAAACTCTAGCGGCAGACAAGTGCCGAATCCTCGGCTGGCAACTGGCCCCTCGGACGATTGCTGCAATCGAAAGCTCCCTAAAGAACAAAAAAAAAAAGAGTATAAACTCACTCGAGCGAACAAATGGTGCCAACCTGTTCCATCCCAGTGAAAATCCGGAAGCAAGTACGGTAGACAACTAAACTGACGAGCTCGATCGCGTACTCCGAGCAGTGGCTCGTGCAAACCATCGCGAACTGCAAAAGCTCTCGCTAGAAATACAGGAGAAACTGAAAGAAAAGCCTTACCTTTACGAAAGAAAATGGAGAAGCAAGCTAAGCATCCCCATGCCTCGGACTCCTCCTCCTCGTGTTCTTGGTCTCTAAGAGCAACACCTCGTGGAGATTCGGTCGATGGTGGCGGGGGAAGCGTCACACTCTCGGCCTCTTCGAGTTTCTGAGCCTTGGCTTGATCCGCGGATAGACTCACACCGCCAGTCGACGTCCTCTTTCGTTTCTTGAGAATCACCCGCCTCGTGATGCATGATCCACAGTTTGGACAGAGCAAGTGATGGCTGGTTTGCTCCTTGAGGATTCTCTCCAGATCATACTCAAGCTCGGGCTTTTTTTCGCTGGTAGAATCGACTGCTTCTTTCAGCTTCTCCCGCAGACGATCACCGTCGTGAACCGGATGATCGTGAAGAACTGGAAGAACTTCCAAAACCTCCTTCACAGCTGACCCAAGTTCTTCATGCGAAATGGTCGGATCCAAGACCTGTCCATTGCTGGGTTCGACTTTCTCCTCTTGGATCTCTCCATCAAGATTTTCTTCGACTTTCTCAAGTCCCCCGCGACCATTGCTCATCGTCTCCGCCTTGATTCCAGTGTGTTCTTCTTCCTGATCCCGCGGAGAGCTCTCGGACACCTCCAAATCCTTCTTCTCACCCGTCACTTCACTCCCTTGTTCTTGATCTTCCTCGGAGCCCAGCCATGCATGCACGCTCTGGAAGCTCCCGCAATGCTTTCGGTGCTCTCGTCTCATCTTGGCGCTGGGACGAGGATTCGGGTAAATCCAGCCACAGTGCTTGCACGTAGAGATCCCTGTTCCAAGCGAGGGAGAACAAAGACTTAGACAAGCTACATCCTCCATAGCCATGGCGAAGAACTACCTAGAAAGAAGAGAAAAAACATCCATGTACCTTTCTCTCGATCGTGGAACACGCTGCTCTCCGACTTGGGTTTCTTCCTGCCCCTGATCTCTCGCACAATCCCAGCGCTTCCATTCGCATTTTCATCGGATCGCTCAGACGACGATGAAGTCGAGCTGTTTTCATCCTCGGCCAAGGCTCCCTCGGACTGCTCCTTCTGTGCTCGCGCTCCTCGCCCGCCACCCTTGGACGAATTCCCAGACGATCCCCCCTCCTTCTCCTCCTCCTCCTCTTGCGATTTTCCATCGCCTCGATCCGAGCGATCCTCATCGTGGTGCTCGAGTTGACTTTTGGCGGCGCCTTCACCGGGATGATTGATATCCATGGCTCCCAAATACCATGGAATGGAAGAAATCCAGTGGATCAACTGACCTTCTCCTTCGCTCTGTGGCTAGGGGCGCTCTCGCGATTCTTATTTTGTGCTTCCAGCCAGCCAGCGCTAGCCAAGAAAATGCCAAGCAGCGAAACCCGGCCACCACTAAATACGTGCACGAGAGTCATGTGGGAGAGTTTACTCCAAGAAGCCTCCAAATGTGGCTATGGGAGATCGGATTATCATAGAAAGGAAAGCCATGAAAGAAAAATAGGAGAGAAGAGAGAGATGGTAAAATCTTAAGAATGAGATCGTCCGGAATTTTTCGCCCGCCAGACAAGAAGACTTTACGCGCGCGCCAGCCATTCTTGAAGAATCCATCCTTGTCACTATATTCGCGCTATATCCAACGGCCAGCGCTACTTCTCCAACCCCAGCCGTCCGATCTAGGGCTAAGTCACCCTGTCAACCCTATATTAGACACAAGATTTTAAGTTAGTTTCGTTTTGTTGCTCCTCAAATTTACAGCGATTGATCAATTTCTCTGTTTGGGTTCTGTATGATGAAGCTATCATATCATATCTGCAACATGGAAAGAAAAAGAGTTAAAAAAAACAAGATCATTTGGACAGGAAGAACAAACAGTCCAAAGAAAACAAAGATTGCAAGGAACTAAGAACAAGAAAAGCACAAAAAAACAGGACTTACCACTCTGATGATATGTCCAATCTCTTGAGGAAGCTCCTGAATTTGCCCCCTTCCAGCTTCTCCAGCAGCTTCTTGGCCCCTGGAACCTCGCCCTCCACCAATCTCCCCAAGTAGTAGCAAGCTCCACTCGCCATGATCTGCTTCCTGTTCTTGGAGTTCCCGGCCAGAGCGATCAATGCCGCCACCGCCCGCTCTGCCGCCAAGCTCGGCGACCCCGACGTATCCAGCAGCCGAACGATCCCCGAGATTCCCTTCTCCTCGCTCGCCACCATCCTCCGGTTGCTCTCCAGCTCCACCAAGTTGGCCAGCGCGCTCACGGCGTGCTCTTGCGCGCTCGCCATCTTCGCGTCCAGCATCCCCACCAGCGGAGCGATGCATCCGGCGTCACCGATAGCTCTCCGGCTCTCGGAGCACACCGCCATGGCTGCCACTGCCGCCGCGGCGCACTGCTGCACGCACGGCGATCCCTGCGTCAGGAATCCCACCAGCGGGTGCAAGAAACCGGCCTCCAGGATCGCTGGAACTGTGGCTGGCGACGACGCGATCCCGCGGAGGATTCCAATCCCTGCCTCCTGCGACGCCGGAGCCTCCGATCCATCGAGAAATCTCGCCAGCGGCTCCAGCACCCCTTCGCTCCACACCAGAGCACGCTTGAAGTTGTCGTCGTCCATGGCCGCCAAGTTCTGTAACGCCACCGCGGCGTGCTCGCGCGAGTGTGGAGTCCCGGAACTTAGCAAGTAGATGAGCACCTGGAGGGACTCCTCCTCCTCGGAGATCCTCCGCCGGATCTCCTCCACCGCGGAGAGGTTCCTCAAGACGCTGGCGGAGACAGCCTGCGCGACTGGAGTTCCACTCCGGCACAAATCCAGCAGCGGACTCACACCCCCGCAAGCCGCAACCGATCGAGCATTGTCTGGAACCAGCGTGAGACTCTGCAAGGCCCTGGCGGCCCTCTCGCTGGCCAGAGACCCTCTAGCCGGATCGAGCAGCCGGACGAGCGACTGCAAAGCTCCCTCGCTGACGATCTCGTGGACGCAGCTCTCCACGGTTGCCAGGCTCGCCACTGCCGCGGCGGCCTTCTCTCGCATCACAGGAGCTCGCCCGTCCAAGAGATGGACGAGCGCTGGAATGCTTCCCGGTGCCGCGGCTACCACCAAAACGTTCTTGTCATCCTCGGCCATGAACTCCACCAGCGAGTCGAGAGCTTTGATCCGCGACTCGGTGCTCCCCATCTGGAGCCTCGCCAGCAAGTCCTTGACGGTCCATTTCCTGCTCTCTTTGCTCACGCCCATCACCGAGAGGGTCATCAGCGGCGATGCCTGGCAAAGAACACCGGTCTCGATCATCAGCCTCGAGTCGTGGAGGTAGCCATCCAGCCTGCTCGCCAGGGAATCCAGCCTACTCTGCATTTGGAGCTTCCCTCCGCCATAACTGGGAAGCGCGCACTGCGACACGAGCTCCAAACCCTCGCCCAAGCTTGCCACGAGGGATTCCAGGAGCTCCAGGCAGAGTGTGTTCTTGGCGAAGAACGGCGCGCCGCCGAGCTCGGTCAAGAGATCTGGCAGCCGCTCCAATCTCGAGATTATCATCTTCCATCGCACAAGGAAGGCCTTGACGGACGAGGAAGCCGCGACGATCTGCGCTACCAGACTCTGTGCCTGCTCCAGCAATCCCTCCCCGCCGCCGCGATCAAGAACACCGTGTTCTTGCTCCCTGGCCGTTACCATTGCTCGCTCCAGCCTTCCTAGCCTAGATTTCGCGAGCTCCGCGAGATTCCTGTGAGCGTCCTGGCATCGCCTAGACAATCTCTACAAAGAAGCGCCCTAGCAATGCTCTACCTGGCGCGTGGCAATCCCTGGCGCCCTCCATAGCCATCGATCGAGCTAAATGGGGCAATGGCGCTACCTCGGCGCTTCTCTAGGTAGGAAGACCACACAATATGTGCCGAGCGCCAGGTGGCAGGTGACGTGGCGTACGCGTCACTTCACTTCTTCCACATCAGCCGGCCAAACCACGTGTCTCCCTGTCATTGAGCAGCACCATCCCACTCTATCATCATATCTCGGCTGACTCGCCGGTAACGGACGGTGTGGCCGCCACTGCCGTACGACCCGGGGCAGGTATACCGGTCCAATATTATGTGACGTACAAGTAAGGATCCATGTCAATGGAGACGCGGCACGTGTCGCTTTCCAAGTGGCGGGCATTAGTATTGAGTGCTCTTTAAAGATCGAGCTTTGACTGTTATTGTTTTCATCATGCGTAAGTATGAAAGAGAAAGCAATAAAAATTCAAATCAAGAATAACGGATCTCAATTCCAACCCTAATTCTCGATGCCCGCGAATATTCTAATTCTCGATGCTCACGAATATCCCACGATTTAGAAAAGCGCGCAAAGCAAACATGGCCTTGCCCAGCTTTTTCCAGGCAAACTTCCATTCTATCCATAAGCAGGGCGCTTTATAGATCCAATCCAACTCCCACAACACCACTTTGGAGCTCTCTACTTAGGTTCTACACAAGAATCTTTCCAAGAATTTTATAGAGATTTTTATACTTGGGGGGGCCATTCAATGACAATAGAGGGTTATGCTATGTTTGTATGTAGGTCTTTGGAAATCTCTCTCGTGAAGTCAAGCTATGATATCACACAAGTTACGTAACACACATGATCAAACAAGTTGGTATCAAAATGATAATATTCCAGAGACAAAAGGATAGATATTCTGTCTGTAGCTTTGAAAAGTAGGAATGTTTGTTTGTACACGCTGGCTCGCACCACGGGGAGCCTCCGTACGAATATGGCCACCCTCATTGCTATGGATGATCTTAGCCTTCTTTTTTTCTCGGTAGCCTTTCGAGAAAAAATTGACAATGGAACAACTCGAGAACAAAACTCGAGCCACTGCTTTGTCCACTTTCATATACTTGTGATGCGAGCCAGCGCTTAAGCTTAGCTCAAAGAATTCCTTTCGAGTTGACTCCAAACGAATGCCTGTTGAGTGGATCCATCCACGCAACGTCAGCTGGATCCAGGAAAAGAAAAAGGAGCATTCGCTTTGGAGGTATCAGCCGCTTGATAGCGATCGATTTGATCGTCGAAGAACTCGCTAGAAAAGTTTTGTAGCTCTGGAACTAATGGAACTTCATCTCTTCGATCGACGCTCCGGGGTTCTCGACCTCCGACGATCGTAGCCACGTCTTCTTTGATCATAATCGGGGTGCCAGCGGTGATCTCTTCCTCTTTTCCTGTCATAATCCCGGTTATCCTTCCTTCTACGATCGTCACCACGGTGATTCTCCCTTCTTCGATCATAGCCATCGCCATTCTTGCTTCTAAGATCACTGCCAAGATCATGATCACTGTCCCTGCTCGTAGCATCTCTCTTTTTCCTGTCGTCCTGCTTGAGAAACTCCACGATCACCATCGTCTTGTTATCATTGGACTGTGCTCTTGCAACGATCTCCTTCAGTGCCTCAAAGTTTTTCTCCTTGAGCGCCTTGCTGATCTCTTCCCGGCACGACTCCACATACTTCCTCTCCAGGCCATCCGACGCAAGAATCAAAAACTCGCAGCCATCGCAAATCTCCTGCTCCAAGATCTCCGGATCAGCGACCACTGCCTGTTCTTCCCGGCTCTTCTTTGGATTGTCCTTGAACTCAAAGTCGCCGATCGCGCGTGTCACCGCCAGAGTGCTCAAAGATCCATCCTTGCTCACCACCCCGTCATGGACGACGCACTTGGATTTGCGAGCTCGATCGGCTTCGTCCAAGTTGCTTGGGACGTGATCCTTGGTCAGGTGGATCATCTGCTTGTTCTTGACGAGGCTGCAGTAGGAATCACCAGCGTGAGCCACGAAAAATCTGCCCTCTTTCACAAGAGCCACCACCGCCGTCGTTCCAGACGACGTCGATCCATGCCCGGCGAATCCCTCGTCAGTGCTCAAGAACACGCTGTGCAAGCTCTCGCGAAACTCACCCTTTTCGAACCTCTCGTCGCGCACCAGGAGCTTGAAGAGATTGCTGGAGCAATATCTCGCGGCATCGTCCCCGCCGTGGCCATCGAAAACCCCAACCAGCGAAACGCCCGATGGCAGGCCAGTCGCGATGGCGCAGCCATCCTCCATCTCGCGCCGGCGCCCCTGATCAATCACGGCATAGATTCGCACAAGCCGCTCCTGCTCCGTGTGGAAACCTCGCGACTGTCCACCAAAGCTATCGTACACCATTTCTATTCGCGACGAACCCTAAAAACCCCAAGTGTCCATTTATATAGCCCCAGGCATTTTTTTTTTTTACTAGAATATTCGCAAATTTAAATTTTACTGGGCTTAGCAAGCCGTTGATACGCCACACTGGAACAATCGTACGTTCGCTTGAATGAAACCGTTGGATCGATTTAATTGTCAGCTGAAGCTCTGTAAGCCGTTGATTGCGCTGTGGTAGGGCTTTCTCACGCTCGACACGAGACCTCTTCTCCTACAGTCTTGGAGAAGAGCTTTCCAGTCGGAATTTCTTTCGAGCGTCCTCGCATTTCCCACGACCCAGAGCGAAAACTTGGCCCTCGTCAGTGCTACGTTCATGCGCCGGACGTCCGCGAGGAATCCCACACCAGCTTGAGACTCTCCAAACGAAGCACGCACTGTCGAGAGGACGATGATGTCTGCCTCTCGCCCCTGGAATGAATCCACCGTGTTTACGTCGATCCCCGAGTGTAAACTCCTCATGTTTTCTTGGAGAACTTTTCTCTGCTCCTGGTATGGAGTGATCACTCCAATCCTCCCGGGGCGAACTTCCTCCGGATACCTGGAAAACCGGTTGATATCTTTCTAGCAACTTCGTGAAAGAATGTGGAGTACCTCTCTTTGAGAACACGAAGGAGTTGAAAGATAAACTCTGCCTCGTCGGGATTGGTAAGCGACTGCATCGAGCCTGGCCTTTCCTGCCCGTCTCGAATGTCAAAAAACCTGTATGGCTCGAAACGCCTGTGCAATTCCAATTGAAACAGTCTTCTTTTCATGAATTCAAAAGCTCAAGCGTACGAACCTTTCCCGGTGGAAGGGAGCGCTTCGGTTGCCATGTAGAACAGTGCTTCCATCTTTGAGCTGGCCACCGTAGTAGTGTGTCGATGGAAAGCTTCGAATCTCAGGGTGCATGCGATACTGTGGAACCAGAACGAGAAAACTTGATAAAATGGAAAAAGACGTCGACCTGCGTTGTTAACATGCTGACCGGATAGCCATTCTTTTGGAAACGCTCGAACATACTGCAGTCAAACAGGAGCCTTGATGCTGGAACCGAGAGAACAGTCGCTGGTAGCTGTTTAGGATCCCCAATCTGGAAAACTTCTAGTAAATATTTTGCAAAATACTCCCGTAGCACTTTACCAGGATGCACTTCCCACGAGTCGCTTTCAACAGCTGAAGCGGTATCAGAGTTGATGGTTCCACGGCCTAAAAGTTCGTTCGAAAGGCGTCATTCAAACTCTGATTTTTCATCCATACCTGTGCCGCTTCATCGATGATCACAGCGTCGAACAGCATCTCCGCGGCCTGCGCGTCTCTCGTTGCAATGAATTCCATCAAAGTCGAGTAAATGTGACCTCCGCAGCCGCTTAGCGTCGTCAGTACCACATCTGCTTCTCTTAAAACTTCAAGCTTCATGGCTTGTTTCTTCTTTCGGTTTGATCCCATAAGAAAGCCATGCTCGCGATTTTCCACCTTGATCAGCTCTGATAAAAGCAGTCTCTGCTGCTCTTGAAGACCTGCTAGCTTGTCAAGTTTCGGGATCCCATCCTGACTTGCCACCTCGGCTGGAGCAGCTAACGCTTGCATATTACCCAGGACTTCATCGAGCTTGAATCTTAGTTCCTGTGGAGAGTGCGCATTGTGTACCCCTGCATTCTCAGCCATTCTCTTCGCCACCAGCCGGTCGATGTGCACAGCCATTGCCTGGGAATGCACCCTCTTCGTGTCCCCGACGCGGACAATAGAGGGCCAGTAAGTCCCTCCATCGTAGTTGTAGACGCCATGCTTTGAGATTCTTGTCACCAGTTCGTCCACTGCTGCGTTGGACTGAGATCCTTGTAGCTTTCAGCTTATCTCGGAACTCAGTTTGGTGGTTATCTGTTAGCACGTCTAGCATCTCGTGTTCCTCGGCTTTGCCAGCCTCCTCGTTTGCATGGGCCAGCAATGCGCTCACAATGCCGAGGATTGTTCTTGTCTTTCCAGTTCCTATTACAAGCAAAGAAAAAACAATTGAATGGTTTATATCAAGAGAACGCGAAAGCCGTTTACCTGGTGGCCCTTGTATGAGAGAAATCATCTGGTCGGCGACAGCAGCGATAGAGCTCAGCTGACTCTCGTTGTACTCGCGTCTAAGCTTTGACCGCAGTTGTGGTGGAAGGCTTTGAGTTCTTGATATTTCTCGTGGAGGAGAAGCCGAGAGTATTGTTTCCAGTAATGGAAACAAGTGCATCGCCGCCATAGCCTGCTGCTCGCGGATGAAAGTCGTCACGGACGTAAGCTTGTTCAGATGCCATGTACTTTCCGTCACTAGCATCTCTCGCAACTTGGAAAGCCTTTCGCAGCTGTGAGGAAGATAAACCTTGACGAGAAGGTTGTTTCTTTTCTCAACCTGCAATGCAAAGAGATTCCTTTAGAATGCATCAAGCTCTGGAGCGTTTACTCATCTTGCCGATCATGTGAGAAGTCCGAGCTGGATCACGTAGAAGTATCAAATCGTTCTCTGCGAGTTTAACGGTGTGGCCGTCAAACTCCACAAGGTGAAAGTAGCCTTCCTGCCGCAAGGAAAACGCTGTGACAACGTCGGAGCGCGACAAATCCATTGTCTCGAGAGACCTTTCAAGGTGTGCCTTGAACTCTTCGAAGCAAAGCGGCCGGAAGATCTCTAGATAATGCTTGTAGCTTTGAAACGTCAATGGAACTTCCAGGAGCTCCTCCGAGTGATCTCCGTGCATGCTCCAGATGTCTAGCGATAGAACACGCTTGTGCCATTCGTCCAGCATCGCTGGAAACGCAGCTCGATCATAGAAGTCTTGCTGGCCTTCCCCGACCTTGCCCTCCAAGCGTTGCTTCTTGCATGATGGAACATCTTGCGACACAGGTCTCTTTTTCCGGTCGGAGCCCACCTCGGGTTTCGCACTCGCCGTCTCTTCGGTGGCCGTCTTCACACATTCATCAGTCATCGCCTCTTGGTTGTTGACACATTCTTCGTCGGTCAGGTCGAGTATAACGTCGTTCTCTGTTGATTCGGACGAGGATACCGTTTCATCGAAGATCTTCACAAGCTTTCTCAAACCATGGAGAATAATCCTCTGATCCGCGTTCCTACAACAAATACATAAAAATGGTTAAGCTCAAGGCTAGCATTGATCCGCTCACCGAAAAAGTTCCAAACTTTCGACAAGCTTTCGAGAAGCATTGTTGCCTGAGAGAAGCTCCATGATCTCCTGAAAGTTAGAGATAAAGAGAACTGGAAGCAAAAAAAACATCACGTACAGGATGGATTTCTGGATTCAAGGCCAATGTATTCTCGGCATAGCGCATGACCAGCATTAAGATCTTTCTGGCTTGATCATCCTGGAAACCTTCTGGGTACATGAGGATCTGTATGGAACAAAAGGAAATAAATGAGAAAAGTAGAGAAACAAACACTTACCTCGAAAAGAACACACAAGCCTTCGCGATCGATCGGCTGGAACTTCTGTAAAGTCCGCCGCAAGGGAGACATCACCCTCGCTCGATCCAGATCCCGAAGAACATCCAGCAGCGGCTCCACTCCCGGAGAAAACTCTTGCACGTAGAAATCCTTTGCCTCGTAGTAATGGCAAACGCACTGGATGCATCCGCGCAGCGGCGAGGAGAGCTTCCTCCACAAGCTCGGGAGACCCCCCCAGCGCGATCCAGGGGTATAGAAGCGCAAGGGCTCCAGAAGCTGCCACACGACGTGCTGGAGGCCGGGCGCGCACCACAGATGCGCGCCATCGGGGAGCTTCTCCACGAACAAGAAGGCGTCGGCAAACCTGCGAGAAGAAACCCTGATCGATCGACCGAGAGAAAGCGAAATATTTCCCCCAAGAAAAAGCACCCACCATTCCTGCTTGAGAATCTCTTGCTCGTGGCCGCGGAGATTGTAGAGATCTCGCCAGCGCTCCCACAGCGCCCTCGCGCTCTCGTGCTGCATTCGCTCCGATCGACCCGAGAGATCGATTCAAAACCCCAGCGAATGGAGAATGGAACACGCGCACAAAAATGTTTTCGTACGTGAAAGGGTTCGAAGGTTCGATTCCCAGATACCACAGCTCCCAGCATTAAAATTTTCACGTGTTTAGCTATAAACCCTAAGTAAACATAATTTAATGGAAGTGTTATTTTCTAAGGAGGCTATTGATAGAGTTAACACTAAGGAAGCCAGCCTTAATTTTGCCGCTGGTCATCCTCAAGTCATCAGTTATATAGCTCCAAGTCGAGCCCAACACTCCCACAAAGAAATCACAATCGGCTGCCATGACCAAGTTTACGAAGGCAGTGTCAAACGCTTTCTTGTCTCCAAGCAATGCCATATACTCCGCCATTCTGATTGTTCCAACTTGCCTTGGAACATCGCTGTAATAAAAATTCCAGCCTTTGTACTCCTTTGATTCATCCACGACGTTCTACACACATTCAAATCTTGTGGGATTAAATCCTTGTCAATGGTTTTCTTACCTGCATTTCTGTGGAAAGCCACACATTTTTTACGTGTGGGAATCGCTTCTGGAGGACACTGGCAAGCTTCATGTATTCTTCAAACGAGACAACTTTCATCTCCCTGGCTTTGTCACCCTGTCTCACATGAATGCTCAATAGAGGCTGCGGCATCCAAGGTCCATAGCCACTCCACACAAGCTCTTCCATGGGATTACTCTCTCTTGCGAGCGGCCATTCGGTGGAAAGAGTTTTAAGCACCAGTTTTGCCGCTTCCTCCCCAAAGGCCCTGTGTCGTTCTTGGTTTAGAAGATTGCAAAGATACTCACTGGGAAATCGTGTGAGATAGCGTAGTGCCTGTATGCAAGCATTAGCGTATGTTTGGATTATCAAAAACTTGCCTGAGCTCTCCACCACCTTCGGTGATTTGCGTTATAATGTGTCATGAGCTTGCCCTTTACTCCCACAGTAGGTCGCATTGCTTTCCAAGGCTCCCCCCAAAAACTAGAAACAAGATAATACTACTTGATTGAACTGTATGAGAAAAACCTCTTTTCCTCACCTTGGAATCTTACCATTCCATTGATTGCCACTAAACTCTTTGATAATTCCCTTGTCCCAAGCCTGTTTTTCCGAAGCAAGCCGCAGTGCCCTTGCCATGCACTCCTCAGAAGCCTCGGGAACAAAGTAGCACGACCAGCGAGCGTGGTTAGATCCTAACATAATAAAACTCAGTCTGAACTCTCAGTCTGAGAAGCATTAATCAAAGAGTCTAGAAACCTGTGCATCCTTTGTGCCTGGCACCGTGGTAATCCTTGGTGATGAAAACCCGGCCTTGTATCAGCGCAGCTCCAAACATTCCGGCCATTGACACCATATCGGATCCAACTCCAACCGATTTGCGCGTCTCGTCGTGGTGCCAAGGTGCCAGGAGAAATCTCGCGTTGCTACAGTTTCTCGGGTGTTGGTGCAACCAAATCTCACGCTGGACGCGTCGTGTTAACGGGAGATTATCGTCATCACCGCCAATGACCTGTCCCAAGAAAAAACCAAGACGATCCGAGAAAGAACTTAAAAGAGAACTTACCCATGGAACGGTGCCGCTTGTCTCTGTATTCATGTCAATCTCCTCTTTTAACTGGGCAAGTCCCTTCCAGGATGGATCCTTTCCCCGATCAAACTCTGCAGTCGCCTCGCTGCAACGCTTGCAATCCTGGATGTGCGGTGCATTGATCGTCACCTTCAAGGGTGGAGGTGTGCCGCTCGCTCTCGACTCCAGATCGCTACTCCACAGATCGACCAGGAGTTTTACTCTGCTTGATGTCACCGAGGTCGTGGAATTGCAGGTTGATATTGGTAAAATTACTTGATGATCCTGTCTCATCCACTTCAGCCTGAAACCAAGCAAGACAATGAAGTTCAAGGACAAGATCCAAAACAGAAGCCATTTGAGGGAATCCCTGGGACGCTGGTCCTTCATCTTTCTGAGAAAGACGAACTAATGAGGCTTTTTTCTAAATCGAACGTGTTGAGCACTAAATTTCTCAGACATGCAATGTGAGAAAGATAAGGGCTGTCCATCAGATTCAGAGGGCACATTTGAATGCTCTTCACTCTGGCTCTTATTGACTTGTCTCGTTCCCGTCACCTGTTGAGCCTTGAGCGGGAGAGTATGAAATCAATTTGTGGTAGTGCGCAGTCGTGGCAAGTGGCAGTGAGCTCTAATGTCCGTGCTTTGCCAACTTTGAAGCGACACTAAAGAATTGCAAGTTTTTGAGCAGCATTGGCGCTCGAAAGAAACTCCATGATTTCCTGAAACTTGATAAGAAGTTTGTAGGTAAGAAAAGGCCATTGTATTCTCGGCATAGTGTATCACTAGAATGAAAGACGTAGAGAAACAAAGACTGGACTTCGCGATCAATTGGCAACTTTTGCAAAATCCGTAGCCAACCTGCAAGAAAAGCCCTGATCAATCGATCGAGAGAAAGCGACCAATATGGGGAGATTTCCCATGCTCTCAACCCCAGAGTTTGTAGATATCTCACCAGCGCTCCCACGGCACGCTCTCATTCTCGTGTTCAGCCCCCGGTTCTGAAAGCATTATATTACTCTAAACTACTGTACAGTTCGGGTGGTATGGCTTCCAACTCTAGTTGTTCCGTATCGAAGGTACATTTCGCCATTGCATCCAATGGTTTGCTACGCCCGGTACCAATCCTCCTGGGCGGTGCAACCCCGGACCGAGAATGCAATCACTTGCATCATCAAGCTCGCCTTCTTCTTTGCCTTCGTGATTGTCCACATCGCATCGCGCAAGAACACTGGATCCAGATCTTGGTTGCTGCTGTGGCCCCTCGCGACCGTCGTCTGGTCGCCCAGGCGATCTCGTGGGGTGCTCGTCCGGTAGTCATCGTCGGCACTCTCGCGGTGCGCGGCGGCGGCGGCGTGAGAAAGAACAGCATGGCGGAGGAGAGATCCCGCTGAATCCACTGCTCGACCTCGGCCATTCCAAATCGCTGGAGCTCCAGGACGTCCCTAGATTTCGTTCAGCGTCTGGCAAGGATCTCCGTCTCCTCCTGGTGCTCGTAAGAACCATAGCGCTCATGTCTTCGTGCGCCCCAAAGGGACTCTTCGGCTTCGTGGAGCTTCCAGGCTTGCGAGAAGCAGCCCCGGCTCGCGAATTCGGCCAGCATCCAGATGCCTACCAGTCGCCTCGCAGACGAATTTCATGGTCGTGCAGGACAAGCGGTTGAGGGATCCTCATCAGCATGAAGATCATCAAGCTCCAGGCGTGGAGCACCGGGAGGAGGAGCTGGGATCCCAAGCTACACTTTCTCGGTGATCATCGAGGTGGGTTCTTGTGTTTCTGTCCTTTAGATTTCTAAGGACAGTAAGATAGTCGAATCGATTCGATGGCCGCGGCCTCGAGCAAGCGAGCGCCCGCAAGGATTGTATCGCATTTCAATCCCTTCCTCTGGTCCAGAGCGCGCCGTGGCAGGCGCAGTGGCGAAATCTCCTCGCCGGGGTCTCGATCATCGCCATCACAATGCTCGATGGCGCGAATCTATGCCCTTGATTTCCTCCACCAGTGATGGCAGCATATACCCGGGCCGGGCATCTCCATCTAATCGAAGAACAGGTCAACGTCAATGGTGCGACTAAGTTAGGGTAAGCGAAGTGTGGAAGAAGGATGGCGCTGCCGGCCGTCGCGGTGCTGCAGCTACTGTCGCTCCGACGCAGACCACTGGCGCAGCCGTTGTTGCTGTCCCTCCTCCGACGCTGACGCCTGACACGGCCCAGATTTCTGCTGGTACGCCTGGCCCGGTGTCCAAAACCAAGTTACTCAAGCTTTATTTAAGGCCAGAGACCGACTAGCCAAAGAGTGGGAGTATCGTGTCTTGAGGACATCGAGCGGTTTTTCACCTCTCTCGCTCAAGAGCTCCCGGACGGCCACATAAAACAAGCTCTCATCCACTGGCTTGCTGCGTCCCGAATCGCTCACATCAAACTCCTCGGGGCACTGGTAATACCCAGGCACAGTTGGCAACAAATAAGGATTTTGCTGAGGCTGTGCTGGTTGGTGCCACAGTTTGAAAAACGGGGCCAAAGTAGCTTACAACTTTTACAGGTGATTTATTTTAGAAAATTTTACAATTAGAACTAAGAGATGCTTTCATTATGCCCACCCTTGGGACATCTGTTACTACTGCGCTCTGGGGATGATGTGAAATCTGTCGCTTTCATCCCATACAAACTCCCTTGCTACAATAATTGCTGTGTAATTTGTTGCAATGTAATTTGTTGCAATGCAACCTAAATAAATAGAGTTTAGACAGGTAAAGCACTATAGTGCTTGTTAGATTATAGTGAGAATTTTAGTTCTCTAAAAGCTCCTGGAAACTAAAATGAACTCTAAATCATAAAATACCTTTGTAGGCAATACCACAATTATATCAGACTGAAAACAATATCAGAATAATTATACTTGTAGCAAGCGAGAAGACTCAACCTGTGAAGAGAAGCCAGGCTGACCATCGCCTCCCAGGTCGCAACCTTCTAGTTCCAAAGTACGAGGCTAAGTCAAGCCCCATTTGATTCTCTAAGCACCAAAAGTATTACTTAATGGATGGAGCCAAGCAATACAGAAACTGTCCGCTATCTTCCTCGCTCACATCCATTCTATACCACTGGAGGCTAACCTGGTCAAATGCAAGGATTACTTGGTCCATAAGAATAGCCATGTACCTGGACCCTTTGGCATGAGCAGGATAAATGGATCCAACATAATTATCCAGGTTGCTACAGTCGGATTTGCAATACTTTGGGCAGAAAGGAAGCCATTTCATCAGCTGATTGTCCCACCAGTAAATCTCAACCTCATCATTCACAAGAGGTGCCACATAGTCCCCAGAGTACACAACCAAGAGCATGAGCTCATTGTGGAAGCCTTTGAAGCACCGGCAAATGCCATTGGGAAAACCCCATGGGAAATTCTCATGCGTGATTCCCTCAGGCCTTGTGAAACTGGGGTGCTGATACAGATTATCTTCTGCATAGTCGTATATATCGCCCAGCGGAGTTGTGACGCGGTTGTCTACGTGGTACGCGGCTTCCCAACCCCCTTGTTCTATACGCTCCACACGGTCGAATGAATCCATCTCTCTCTCCACGTTGCAGCTCTGAACCCAGACCTTGCTCTTTGACGTGTACATAAACTTGTCAACCAGGAGTGTAAACTCCCCAGTCTCTGGAGCGTCCGCAATCAGATAGAAAGACAACCAGAACCGAACCGTCCCGTTCTTGTACCAGTTGTAGCCAGGATGCCAAGGGATGGGAGCCCAAATCCCAGTCAAGGGGCTCCCAACAAACCCCTGCTTCAAATCGAAATTCTCCACATACATGAGGTTGGAGTCTGTGGCCATGATTTCGAAACCCTCCTCGATCCTGACGGGCCTCAACTCTTGTTTGTGAGGCACCCACGCGTGCAATTTACCTGAGCCCGGCACCAGCACTAGAGACTCGCCCGCAAGATCCCTGTCAATCTCAACCGGGGCCATGTTACCCTAGGCTTTAGGGTTCAGACCAGCCTAATTATAGCTCTCCGAAAAGGTATTGTAGCTTGCTTGATCGAACGAATCAGAGGCTATCACCTCCAAGTTGGCATGTTGAACACTTCATGCAGGCTGCAGCCTGCAGATCTTTCCTTGCCCAATGCAGTCTTTGTTATACTCCTTGAGCAAGTAAACCAAGAATCAGCTTCACCGCATCTATGACTATCTAGCTGCTCGACCCTGTCGTTCAACACTCTTGCAGCTCCTCATTATTTAGAGCACGAATGTGGCCTTGGAACTATAAGCTACACAAATCAGGAAACACATCAATAGAAAACTAAGCCAGAGAGCACACCAAAACTGCACACTGTAATCAATCTGTGCCTCCTCACTCCCCGATTTATATCCTCTTACTGGAGCTGGCAGAGGACTGAAAGCATTTTGCATTGCATTACCAAAGATGGTTGTGGCTTGAGCTGCACATCTTCCAGTCCATGTCCTCTTCCCTACGTACATGCTTGCACGGGAAGAGCTCAGAAGTCAGCTCTCGTGTGTAGTGATGCTTGCCTGAAATGTACAAAGCAAACCTATGTTGCTTGAAAAGGAGCGGAGACGATGGAATAGTGCTCTTCTTCCAAGAAGAATTCCTATCCGCAGCGTATCAATCAAGAGCGAGGGATCCGGTCCATGGAAGCAGCAAAAAAAACTGTGTAACGATCGATACCTTCTCCATTTTCCGAGCTCCAAAAGAAGCTTGGCAGCAGAGAAACCCGTCACAAGAGGAAGTATAAGCATAGCCGACTCAAGCGACCATTCCCATCCAGGAAAGGATGGATCTTCTCCATACCGTGTACAAACGTGCCTGCTGCCGAGATTATTGCTTCGTCAACTCCACGGGAAGCCTCGATGCGTTGCTTCAGCTCTGAAAGTATCACGTCCAACCTCTCCTCCAGCCGAAGGCATGGCATTCGCTTCTCAGGACCATCTTCGAAGCTCACGAACACATCTTTTGTTCTCCACTTCCCTCCGCCAGGGATAAGCGTCTTGTGCCACTCCTGCAACAGTTGAATCGATAGAAACTCCCTGCCAAGAAAAGTGAGCAAAGATCTACAAAGCTTGCATCTTT
Source organism: Selaginella moellendorffii (assembly GCF_000143415.4). Lineage (NCBI taxonomy): Eukaryota > Viridiplantae > Streptophyta > Lycopodiopsida > Selaginellales > Selaginellaceae > Selaginella > Selaginella moellendorffii. The sequence goes on from NW_003314268.1 coordinate 1,310,360, forward strand.
GTTATCTTACTCCTTGACAGCCGCTCCCATGCATAGCTTCAAAGCGTTGTAAAATGCGCGTAGCTCCTTGTACTGCTCCGTCTTGAAACTCAAGTCGCCATAGATTGCTCCCACTGTTTGCTCGAACGAAAACGCTAAACTGTCGCAAAACCGGTTAGATCTCACTGTTGCGGAAACTGAATTGCGGCCTCTTTGTCTCAATAGCCCTGGAAAGAATAAAAAAGACACTTCAGAGAATTGGAAATTCTTGGCGATCGACGCACCTGAAAACGCTGCCAGTTGTTCCGAGTAGAACTCCCTACTCCACAAGAAATCCTAGCCGACGCTCCCGCCAATCCTGTCATGGGTCGATCGATCGGAGAATGTAGATAGTGAAAGCTCACCTTGACGAAGAAGCCGCATCAAGCCCTACCTTCGGCAAAGCCGTGGTGAACGAATAGCGCCGTCACGCGAAAAAACGCTTCCCGCGGGCTTCACTAGCAGCCGTTGGATAAGCCAAGCTGGAGCAATCTTTATCGTTAATACGTTCTGCAGAATAAAACCGTTGGATCGATTTAGTTGTCAGCTGAAGCTGTGTAAGCCGTTGATTGCGCTGTGGTAGGGCTACAGTCTTGGGAAGAGCTTTCCAGTCGGGATTTCTTTCGAGCGTCCTCGCATTTCCCACGACCCAGAGCGAAAACTTGGCCCTCGTCAGTGCTACGTTCATGCGCCTTACGTCCGCGAGGAATCCCACACCAGCTTGAGAGTCTCCAAACGAAGCACGCACTGTCGAGAGGACGATGATGTCTGCCTCTCGCCCCTGGAACGAATCCACCGTGTTTACGTCGATCCCCGAGTGTAAACTCCTCATGTTTTCTTGGAGAACTTTTCTCTGCTCCTGGTATGGAGTGATCACTCCAATCCTCCCGGGGCGTACTTCCTCCAGATACCTGGAAAAACCGGTTGATATCTTTCTAGCAACTTCGTGAAGGAATGTGGAGTACCTCTCTTTGAGAACACGAAGGAGTTGAAAGATAAACTCTGCCTCGTCGGGATTGGTAAGCGACTGCATCGAGCCTGGCCTTTCCTGCCCGTCTCGAATGTCAAAAAAACCTGTATGGCTCGAAACGCCTGTGCAATTCCAATTGAAACAGTCTTCTTTCATGAATTCAAAAGCTCAAGCATACGAACCTTTCGCGGTGGAAGGGAGCGCTTCGGTTGCCATGTAGAACAGTGCTTCCATCTTTGAGCTGGCCATCGTAGTAGTGTGTCGATGGAAAGCTTCGAATCTCAGGGTGCATGCGATACTGTGGAACCAGAACGAGAAAACTTGATAAAATGCAAAAAGACTTCCAAAATCAAAATCAACCGACCTGCGTTGTTAACATGCTGACCGGGAAACTCTCGAACATACTGCAGTCAAACAGGAGCCTTGATGCTGGAACCGAGAGAACAGTCGCTGGTAGCTGTTTAGGATCCCGAATCTGGAAAACTTCTAGTAAATATATCGCAAAATACTCCCGTAGCACTTTACCAGGATGCACTTCCCACGAGTCGCTTTCAACAGCTGAAGCGGTATCAGAGTTGATGGTTCCACGGCCTAAAAGTTCGTTCGAAAGGCGTCATTCACACTCTGATTTTTCATCCATACCTGTGCAGCTTCATCGATGATCACAGCGTCGAACAGCATCTCCGCGGCCTGCGCGTCTCTCGTTGCAATGAATTCCATCAAAGTCGAGTAAATGTGACCTCCGCAGCCGCTTAGCGTCGTCAGTACCACATCTGCTTCTCTTAAAACTTCAAGCTTCATGGCTTGTTTCTTCTTTCGGTTTGATCCCATAAGAAAGCCATGCTCGCGATTTTCCACCTTGATCAGCTCTGATAAAAGCAGTCTCTGCTGCTCTTGAAGACCTGCTAGCTTGTCAAGTTTCGGAATCCCATCCTGACTTTCCACCTCGGCTGGAGCAGCTAACGCTTGCATATTACCCAGGACTTCATCGAGCTTGGACCTTAGTTCCTGTGGAGAGTGTGCATTGTGTACCCCTGCATTCTCAGCCATTCTCTTCGCCACCAGCCGGTCGATGTGCACAGCCATTGCCTGGGAATGCACCCTCTTCGTGTCCCCGACGCGGACAATAGAGGGCCAGTAAGTCCCTCCATCGTAGTTGTAGACGCCATGCTTTGAGATTCTTGTCACCAGTTCGTCCACTGCTGCGTTGGACTGAGATCCTTGTAGCTTTCAGCTTATCTCGGAACTCAGTTTGGTGGTTATCTGTTAGCACGTCTAGCATCTCGTGTTCCTCGGCTTTGCCAGCCTCCTCGTTTGCATGGGCCAGCAATGCGCTCACAATGCCGAGGATTGTTCTTGTCTTTCCAGTTCCTATTACAAGCAAAGAAAAAACAATTGAATGGTTTATATCAAGAGAACGCGAAAGCCGTTTACCTGGTGGCCCTTGTATGAGAGAAATCATCTGGTCGGCGACAGCAGCGATAGAGCTCAGCTGACTCTCGTTGTACTCGCGTCTAAGCTTTGACCGCAGTTGTGGTGGAAGGCTTTGAGTTCTTGATATTTCTCGTGGAGGAGAAGCCGAGAGTATTGTTTCCAGTAATGGAAACAAGTGCATCGCCGCCATAGCCTGCTGCTCGCGGATGAACGTCGTCACGGACGTAAGCTTGTTCAGATGCCACGTACTTTCCGTCACTAGCATCTCTCGCAACTTGGAAAGCCTTTCGCAGCTGTGAGGAAGATAAACCTTGACGAGAAGGTTGTTTCTTTTCTCAACCTGCAATGCAAAGAGATTCTTTTAGAATGCATCAAGCTCTGGAGCGTTTACTCATCTTGCCGATCATGTGAGAAGTCCGAGCTGGATCACGTAGAAGTATCAAATCGTTCTCTGCGAGTTTAACGGTGTGGCCGTCAAACTCCACAAGGTGAAAGTAGCCTTCCTGCCGCAAGGAAAACGCTGTGACAACGTCGGAGCGCGACAAATCCATTGTCTCGAGAGACCTTTCAAGGTGTGCCTTGAACTCTTCGAAGCAAAGCGGCCGGAAGATCTCTAGATAATGCTTGTAGCTTTGAAACGTCAATGGAACTTCCAGGAGCTCCTCCGAGTGATCTCCGTGCATGCTCCAGATGTCTAGCGATAGAACACGCTTGTGCCATTCGTCCAGCATCGCTGGAAACGCAGCTCGATCATAGAATTCCTCGACCTTGCCCTCCAAGCGTTGCTTCTTGCATGATGGAACATCTTGCGACACAGGTCTCTTTTTTCGGTCGGAGGCCACCTCGGGTTTTGCATATTGATCACTCGCCGTCTCTTCAGTGGCCGTCTTCACACATTCATCAGTCATCGCCTCTTGGATGACCACCTCCTTGTTGACATATTCTTCGTCGGTCAGGTCGAGTATAGCGTTGCTCTCTGTTGCTTCGGACGAGTATACCGTTTCGTCAAAGATCTTCACAAGCTTTTTCAAACCGTGGAGAATAGTCCTCTGATCTGCGTTCCTACAACAAATATATGAAAATGGTTAAGCTCAAAGCTAGCATTCATTTGCTCACCGAAAAAGTGCCAAACTTTCGACAAGCTTTCCAGAAGCATTGTTGCCTGCGAGAAGCATGTTTTATTTAAAATTGAAGGATTTTCTCTTATCACTCCTATATCCAATGTCTATATCAAACAAAAAAGGAAGTTTTTACTTATTGTTGCTCTTTATATTGATGACTCACTCTTGATTAGCAACAACTATAAATATTTACAAATTTTCAAGGTTAAGCTTGGAAAAGCTTTTGCTATGGAAGACTTTGGAGAAGTTTGATATTTTCTTGGTCTTGAGATTCCTTCACATTTCTCAACAACAATATTTAACAAAGGTACTTGAGAGTTATGGATATATTAATAACATTAAATTCTTGACAAAAGTTGAGTGTCCTTCTAGCAAGAAAGAGCATCAAACTATGGCAAAGGTACCATTTTAAAATTTTCTTAAGAGTTTAATATATGCTATGGTGTGTAGCTGTTCAAATTTAGCTTATGTTATCATCACTCTTAGCCAGTTTTCTGTTAATCCTAGCAATAAACATTGGGACATGGCCAAATTTGTGATTAAATCTATGATGTGTTATGTGAAGAAAACTCTTGCTTTTAGAGTGTTGTATAGCTCATGTGATGGCTTTCTCTTGTTGCTTATAGTGACAGTAGCTTGTCAAATGATAAAGATAGCTATAAATCCACAATAAAGTTTTGTTTCCAGCTTGGAACAAGCTTTGTTATTTGGGCTAGTAAAAAGCAAATTCACATTACTCTTTCCTCTACAGAAATAAAATATCTTGCTACCTCAGTTAGGAAATTCTTTGGTTTCAAGAATTTCTTGGAGCTCTTAGACAATCCCTCACACCAATTACCCTCCATGTTAACAACCAGGGAGGTATTGATTTGTGCAATAGTGAAGTGCAACATTATGTTAGGGATTTAATATATATAGGTTTGCTAATGGTTCAGCATGTTTTTTTCTTGACAACAACTTGTTGACATCTTTACCAAACCTTTGGCTAAAGTTTTATTTATGGAACACAAGAATTCTATTGAAGTCGTTGCCAAGCCTTAATTGAGGAGAAGGTAGTAGCAGCAGTCACACCTTTAACTTTAGCAAGAGTGTTGAAACTAAAATCTAAAATGTGATATGCACTTTGAATCATGGAGATCAAGGGCCATATTCAATAGCAAATTTCAAGAGAAATTCTTGGATATAGCTAATATATAGCTAGTGTCCTTCTAAAAAAATCCTATTCCTCATTCTAACTCTTTGTCAATTGAGTGTCAAGTTTGCATGTCACTCCATTTTAGACAGTCAACAATCTATGCGTAAAGAGTTAACTTTGGGAGAAACCACCAGCCCAAGAAGCTCTTCCATGTTTACAAGGACCTCTTGCAGTTGACCAGGAAAAGAGAAATGTTAGGGATTCAATTAAAATATAAAAACCCCTTCAACATGAAAGGATAGGAGCTGCCACCTCTGCTGCTCTTCAAAGAGCTGGTAGAAAAATACCTTTTTCACCAAAATGTTGTTTTGTCGTGGCTCACATCCTCGTGCTGCATCTCACATGATGATTTCTCTCGTCCTTGATTTTGTCTTACATTGGTTCTCAATGATTTTTGTTCAAGATTTTATCCGTATATGTGGTTTGACCACAGGCCGGTTAGAAGTGGGGGGGTGGCACATGTGGTGGCTAGTTTTATGGATGCTCTCCTACATCCTTGTGAGCCACAGCCAAGAAGCCAGTTCTTCCGTTCTGTGCATATCATAGCATTCCATGACATGGGATCATGCTCTGGAAAGAGCTCCTCAAGATGCCCATTTGCTGGATGCATTGTTGTGAAAGCAACGCATTGAATCACTCTCTTCTCTTTACTCAATTTCCCAGTTTGTGCACGAGATGACAAAAGAGAAGTGTGGGCATTACCTAAAACACAAACATTACTTCATGAATATTACCAGTTCAGGTATTTGCCGACAAGAAAGTGAACCAGTGTCCTGAGTGAAATATGGTAAAAAAAACTTTTCTTGCTCACTTGGTGTATAAGTGGAGAGAATGGTGTTCCACGAAACAAGATCTGGCATGGTCAGCTCGCTAAAAACAATTTGCATTTTCATAAAAAATACTCGTTTTGGGCATAGCAGCAATCACCGATGTGGTTTCATACTCAATCCAGCATTCTTGATCGATAAGCCCAGATTGACATACGATCTCAACATGACAGTCCTTTACGAGGCATCCTATCAAAGAAGTGCGTCGAATATGCTGTTCTCCCGGTTAAAATTTCAAATGTGACGAAGATGCCAGCATATGCTCTGGCAAGGCTTAGGCTCGAATCCAACGCCCAACAGCACAACCCTCACGAATATTCCCCACATTCGAGGGTTTCGAGGGAAGAATAGAGAGCGCAGCGATGGCGGCGAGGGAGCGGAAGCAGGGATCGGCGGCGGCGCAGGGGTGGAGCGAATTGCCATCGGATCTCCTGGAGCGCGTGTGCCTGCGGCTGTGCGTCGCGGACGTGTGCCGCCTCCGCGCCGTGTGCCGGGAATGGTCGCTCTTCCTCCGCTCCGCCCAATTCATGCACAACCACGCCACCGCCACCGCCGCCGTCGCCCCGCCCGCGCCCCACCAGCGCTGGATCGTCGTCTACACCGACCAGATGTACGCCTTCGTCAATGGCCGCCGCTGGCTGCCCGTCTCCTCCCCGGCGGCGTACCGCCACCACTGCCGGATACCGCGGCGGCACGAGGAGGAGTACCAAGCGGACGTCGTGGCGGACGGCGCCATGGTTTGCGTGTCGCGGCGGAGCTTGATCAACGACAACTCGGTGAGAGAGGTATTTGTCTACAACCCCGTCGCCAAGCTCCGCCTGGATCTCCCCAAGCTCCAGCTCAAGCTGGAAGAAGAAGACGATCGCCAGGAGTGGCCGAGGTGGCGACCGTGGGCTCTCTCCTCCGGCCCCGGGAGGAGCTTCAAGCTCCTCTTCCTCCGCTACCAGAGCTCCCAGTTCTATCTCTTCGACGCCGATCGAGCCGAGTGGCTCCTCCGGACGATGCCGCGATCGATGATGCTGGAGACGGTCCAGCACGACGACTTCTCCCAGGCCGCGACGTGCATCGCCGGCGTGGCCTACTGCGTCAACTGGGATCGCAGCGCGCTGCTCACGTACAGCGTGGACAAGGATTCGTGGGGGAAGATCGACACGCCGCTCACTCGCCACTCGAGGAACTATCTGCTGATCGAGCCGCAGATCGTCAAGGGGCCCAAGCTGGCGCCGATGTTGGTGGCGGGAGTGAGGAAGCGGCGGAACGCATGGCTCCACCCGAGGTGGCGGAGGGACGCGGACGATCAGGCGGATGTTGTGAGCATTTGGGAGCTGGACACGGGCTCCATGACTTGGAGCAAGATCTGCGAGAAGGCTTGCGAGCTCACGTCGTATGCTCTGGCCGGGAACGAGCAGCACATCTTTGTCATCCCTCACGGGAATGGGGAGGTTCTTGCGTATGACACGGCGAGTAAGTTGTGGGAAACGAGGCCGGCCATCCCTTCGCACGATTGTTTCAGCATGGCCACCTTTTCGCTCGAGGCGAGGTTCTAGCGCAAAGCTTTTCCAGGGTGTACATTACATTTGAGATGCAGGAATAAAAGTTTCCTCACAGGAAAAAAAAAAAAAAAAAAAGATTTTGAGATTATTTGCGACTTGACAAATTAATAAGAAATGAATACGCCTTAATCGAAGGTTGATTTCCTCTTCCTGGTCAGCTGGTCAACGCAAAAGAGCTTCTCGGGCTGGTTCCCGAGGTTGACTCTCTGTGCATAAACTTCGACAGTTGACCGTCCAAAATGGATTGACTGACGGATACGCTTCTTCCATGTCAAGATCTTCGCTAATGTCAAACGGTAACTCATGTAAACGCTCGCACTCGGGATCGGTTGTGTGCTTTGGTGCGGATTCGCCACTCGAACTGAAGAGCTCTACCATCGTTTCTCTCTGATCGGAGTGCAGCAGTCCATAAATGTTGGAGACCGCATGACTCTCTTGAATCGATCCCCCTTTCCTCACGTATACGGAAGGTTTTTCTGCATTTCTCAACTCCGTCCTCGTTCACGAACTTCTGGTCTATGGGATCACCTGGAACAACTAACGCCGTACCATTTCTTGGAGATTCTTGAGACACCAGAAGCGCTTCCAAACCCGAGTGCCACTGCGCCTTTGCAAATGGCAGCACTCGGAGTTGGAGGAGAGATCACCTCCTTCGTTATCATATACCTCTCTATAATCTTCTTCATTAAGTATGGGCTCTCTGCAAATCCACCAACCACAAATATGTGTTTCATGCTTGCGTCCACCTGCTTGTCGATGAGAGCTATAACCTTGTTCACTTCGGTGTCAACACATAGCCCTCAGCTCTGATCTCCTCGTCATGATCCTGTGCATCTCCCAGCTGCTCATCAGACTTCTTACACGCTTCGACAGCCTCCGGGGAAGCTCAAACACCTTGAAACCAATTCCATTGAAGCTGCTCTTCCCAAGTGACCCCAGCCACCACCTTGTGAAGTTGGATCGTCAAAGCTCTCCAAGCACCCAATTTTCTCTTGAGAAAATCTAGGAAGTTCCTGTCAACGTAAGTCCCTCCTCCCAGCTCCCCAGAACTGCGTAGAGCCTGAGACTTTGATTACGATTTGAGGAGGGAAATTTTCTTGCTCGTCACTGCCAGGAAATAAGTTTAATGGTTTACTTTAATGCTAATTATGTAAGTATGTAAAAAAAACATATTTATATTTATTTCAAATAATTAGATAATTACTCCGGGCGCTGGGTACGCGATGATGGAAACCCCTTGTTCCACCGATGGAGCGTTCCAGTGCCAAGAGAATGGGCATAGTTCTTAAAGAGCTTAATAGCTGGAAGAGGCAGACTTTTGTGCTGATGTTAATAAACATGATTGGAAGCTAAATCACAAGAACAAATACCAATAGTTTATATGCAATAATTCAAAGGACTATTTATATTTTGACAGTAATCATTTTACTGAAGCTGACAACTAAATGATGTTGAAATTTTTTTAGTATAAATCTTATGCCAAGCTAAACCCTAAAACCGGCAAAGCTCATAGTTTCTTCCTCTCTAGATTTACAATCCCAAACCCACCACCAAAGCCTTAGAAAGTGCTTTTTTTTTAATTGGTGGCGGTGGAGGCGATGGCGATGGCGCTGGAGCTGGCGATGGTGATTTCGGTGCTCGAGCTCCGCGATTACCAAGAGGAGGAGGAGGATTATCATCGGGATTAGCGCCACCTGCCCCGCGATCGCCGCCTTCGCCATCGCCATCGCGATCGCCCCGGCTGAGCACACCGTCAAGAATGCCGCATTGGCGGCCTATGAAATTCTCTCCATGGGGATCCATGGCAGTAGCAGTGTCCTTCGCCGTGCTCGTCCTGGCGGCATCGTCGTTCCTCTCGAGCACCAGCGGCGATCTTCTCTCCAGGCGCTTGTCCATGCCCCGGGCGCGGAGAGCTACGCGACCGATCGATCGATGGAGTGGGCTCGCTAGAAATATTTTGCCTGTCGGCAAAACCTCGCGTGACAGCGTCGTATGACGTGGACAACGTACTTTTGCTTCCCTGTCCGCCACGTGGCAAAGCTATAAACCCTAATGGCGCTGCGAGCGCGCGCGGCGGCGGGATTCTCTCACGCTCGTCTCGATTCGAGGCTGTTCTTCCGGGGATCGATTGCCAGGTCTGGATTTAGCTGCATTGCCACTGCGACTGCGAGCGGCTATGGCTACACGGTGGAATCGTGGAGCGAGACGCCATACTTGGAGCTCGTTCTTGGCCTCCGCCCCGAGGGGCAATCCATGACAGCGGGCGCTGGATCCACGCTCGCCGCCGTGCGAGCGAAGCGGCCGAATCCAGGATATTACGGCAGGCTCATGAGAATGCGGCTCGAGAATGCTTCGTCCATGGGGGCGCGCGAGGCGATCTTGGACAAGAAGAGCTACGTGAGAGATTTCGAGAGCTTCTGGATTCCTATGCTGGGCGATCTCATGGGAGGGGATTATCACCACTACAGTTTAGAGGTACGCAAGAATCTTAGATTTTTTCTCTTATTTTCTAGTTTCTTTTGATTTGCTATGTTCTTCGTGGCTGTTCTTCCAGCTTTGCTTATGAGTTTCTTGCTTTTCTTGCCATCAAACTTTGGTGTTGTTGGTCGGGATTTCTTTTGGTTTTCTCGTTGTTTCCGTGCTCGTATCTTTCATGCCTGATCGAGTCTGATCTTGTCGGTGACATTCTTTATTGTTTCGTCCTCTCCATCCATCGCGTTCTTATATCACGGTCGTGCCAGGTTTTTACATGGCTCACGAACAATCCAATGGTCCTACTATCGGCCAAGAGACCGCAGCTTGAGCAGCTCTACGCGACGATGATCTCTTACGCCGGAGTCGTTGGGAGCCTGAGGCTAGCACGCATCTGGTTCGACGATCTCAAAGGCAAGGGGCTCAAGCAATCGACGAGGTGCTGCAACGCTCTCATCCTCGCCTACGCCAAGAAAGGTGACGCTCAAACCGCGCTCTCCATCCTCGAACAGATGAAAGCCTTCCGCAAGGGGTGCTCGCCAAACGCAGTCACGTTCTACATCCTCATCGCCATGTTTGCGAGGCTGGGCGACTCGCCAGGCCTCGCAAATCTCCTGGGCGACAGCGAGTGCTCGAGCTTTCGTCCCGACGCCATGACTTACAACACTCTCCTCTGCGGCTACTCGAAGATGGGAATGCCGGAGGATTTCGACAAGACACACGGGGAAATGATGGAGGATCTGGAGGAGGAACTTAGCGAGGAGAGCTACAACGCGTTGCTCGTTGGATGCTCGCGGCTGGATCGTCTCGACGAGCTCCAGCGCTGTGTGGGGGAGATGCTAGCCAGGGAGATGAGTCTGGCATCGCCGGTGGTGGCGGAAGAGATCGCCAAGGCTTACAGAAGAAATCGATGGGTGGAAGGATTGGACACGGTGATCCAGCTCGAGGAAAAGAGTCCCGGGATTTCTCCAACCTTCCAAAGCTTTGTAAATGCTTGCAATGACGATTTAGAAAAAAAGGAGGCGCTTGTTTCAAGATAAGTTTTCACGTTTTTTTTCACTACAATCCATGTGATTAACTTTGAATACTATTTTGTGTGGTCTCTTCCAAGCCTTTTCCAGAATATGGACTCACTGGTTGTGTCCACTGGAAGGATTTCTTTCTGCTGGCATTCATGGTATGTGGCAAACAAAAGCTGCGACAAAAGAAAAATCCGAACAAGAATTTAATAGAGGCTGCAAATTAGAAAATTTATTGATATTATTGTCCAGGTTGAACTTTTGTGCTCTAGTCAATAAGAACGCTGACCAAATAATGTTGACAATTTTGAACGTTGACCAGATTCTGGAAATAGATAAACCCTAAACCTAAACCCCGACCTTTAAATCTAAGCTCGACATGCACTCGTGCCGCCCAATCTCCGCATACATATTGGACAGCAGCACCGTTGACCCCGCAAAACCCGGGCTAATCCCAACCGCGTTCCGTGCCGCCACGGCCCCCCGCCGCGCGTCCCCATGCACCTTGCAGCACCCCAGCAGCGTGTTCCACGCCACCACATCCGGCTGGAACGGCATATTCCTCACCACGTCCTCTGCCCGCCCGACAAACCCCGCCCGCCCCAGCACGTCCACCATGCACTTCCAGTGGTCGGGCCACGCCGCCAGGCAGTGGTCCTCGACCATGGACACGAAGAAATGCCGCGCCTGGGCGAGCAGGCCGGCATGGCTGCACGAGTTGAGGATGCTGACGTAGGTGACGCTGTCGGGCTGGACGCCCTCGAGGTGCATGTCGCGGTAGAGGAGGATGGCATATTCGGCGTGGCCGTGGTGGGCGTATCCCGCCACCAGGGAGCTCCACGTCACCGTGTCGCGGGCTCTCATGCGGTGGAAGGCGGCGGTGGCGTCTCCCATGCTGCCGCAGCGCGCGTACATGCTAACCAGCGCGTTGCCCAGGGTGACGTTGGTCGTGGATCCCGCGAGAATCTCCGGATTCGCGGCGCATAAATCGGCGTGGATGCGCCGCCCCTCGGCGAGCTTGCCCAGGCCGGCGTGGGCACACAGGAGAATGACGGCCATGATGCAATCAGGCTTTAGAATGGAGTCCGAGATGGTGGAGGCCGAGGTGTTAGTGGAGTCCGAGCTCTTCACACTCTTTGTGTACAAACTAGAGTCCGAGCTCGCAGAGACCGAGCTCCTCAAGCCCGACTCCATGGCCCTCGAGTTCCCAGCCTTCATCTCCGAGAACAATGCGATCGCTTCCTCGTCGTATCCGTGCTGCACATAAGATCCCATCATCGCGTTCCATGACACCAAGTTCTTCCTCTCGATCCCATCAAACACCCGCCTTGCCTCCTCCAGGCTGCCGCACCGCGTGTACATGTTGATGAGCGCATTCTGGATCTGGATCTTGAGCATGAAGCTGGAGGAAGCAACGCGAGCGTGGAGCTTTCTCGCGAGGCCGACGTCCCCGACCAGTGATCCGGCGTAGATTACGTTGAGCAGCACTACGCTGTCCGGCTGGATCGACTGCCCGACCATCTTGTCGTAGAGCTCGAGAGCTTTGGATCCATTGCCGTGAAAGGTGTAAGCAGTGAGCATGGCCGTCCAGGACACGACATTCTTGCCTGGGATTCTTTGAAAAATCCTCTCGGCGGCCTCTAGATCTCCACACTTGGCGTAGGCAGTGACAAGCGAGTTCTCCACGCTCAAATCCGGAGGAGAGTGCACCGCGGCGAGCTCCAGCTGCGAGTGGATCCGCTTGCACGATCGCAAGCACCTAGTGCTCGAGCAGGCACTTAGAACTCCCAGAAAGCTCACGTCGTCGGGCTTGATCCCTTCCAAGTTCATGCCGTGGAAGAGGCCCATCGCCGCGCAAGATTGTGCGCTCGCAGCAAAGGCTGCGATCATGCTGTTCCACGAGACCCTGTTGCGATCTTCCATCCTCTGGAACACCGAAAGTGCTTCTTCCGCGCTGCTACCCTTCGCATACATCGAAACGAGCGCATTCTGGATCGTGATGTCGCCGTGGAGGCCCAGGTCGATCACGGCGGCGTGGATCTTCCTGCCCCGATCAAGAAATTCCCTGCTGGAGCACGCAGTGATCGCCGCGACGAAGGTCACCGGATTGGGCTGGACGCGAGCTTGGATCATCCCCTCGAGCGTCTCGAGCGCCTGGCGGCAATCCCCCATCTGGGCAAATGCGGTGATCATCGCAGTCCACGACACTACATCCTTGTGCGGTATCTGATCGAACACCGCTCTGGCCTGCTCGATCGCTCCACACTTGGCATACATGTTGAGGAGCGCTGTGCCGACGAACACGCTCTTGCGGAGATCCGGGGAGAGAATTCTCGCGTGGATGGCCATGCCCAGCGCGAGATCCTTGGCGCCGGAGCACGCAGCCAGTGTGCTCACGATCACCATTTCGTTGGGTTCCACATCCATGCGCTGGAAGAGATTGATCGCCTCGCGGCAATGCCCCGCCTGCCCGTAGGCCGCGATGATGCAGCTCCAAGACACCACATCTTTCTTGGGCATCTGATCGAAGACTGCGCGCGCGTCCGCGAGGCTGCTGGTGCCACCACATTTCCTGTACATCTGGATGAGGAGATTACCGAGGTGGACGCTCCGGAGGAAGTGGCCTGTGGCGAGGATGTGATCGTGGACGCGGCGGCCGTCGGCAAGCGAGCGGGAGATGCCGCAGCGGCGGAGGAGGGATGCGTAGAGGGCCGCAGATGGCGATAGCAGCTGCGAGAGCACATCTTGGATGGATGGGAGCACTCGCTTGCTGCATTCTTTGCTCATAAGCCCTATAAGAATCCAAACAATGATATAGAAATAATAATTTAATTTTATTAGAAAAATATTATTTAAAATAATGTTTATTATTACAAGTGTTCAGGATATACTAATTAAGGTTTAAACCTCTCTTTATATACAAGAAGTATGGTAACAGATTCTCAAAGCAACACAAGAATTATAAAACATTTTGGAGTTCAAAGTTCAAAACTAGGAGTAGAGATATTCTCCATAGATTCGAAAGAGTTAAGGTTTAGCCACTACTCTAGCTTGGAAATGCATTTAGTATCGAGGATGGCACAAATGGGCCTCCCGTTAAACACCATCCTGATTCACTCTCTCTCCGCTTACCTGGCGATGACGTGGCATCAGCCCTCCTTTTTGTTTTATCTCCAGCGCACTCCCTCTCCCGTCCGTCGCCGCTGCACACTCCCGCCCGCGGCTATCGCCCGCCCGCGGCTCCCGCCCGCCCGCTCGCCCTCACGGCTCCCGCCCGCACTCCCACCCGCCCCCGCACGTCCGCCCGCGCCCAGCGTGCGCCCTAAAATTACTTCCACGTGGCCACAGCCCCAACACTTAGCCAAATTTCAATCAGCGCGCCCTGGTCCACCCATTCACGCCGGATGGTTGCCCCATAATTGACCTAAAAACGTTTCTGTTTCTTTTATGATCAGGCATGGCAGCAGCACATCAATTTCCAGAGGTAAGCAATCAATTCAATTTCATATTGATTCAAGAAAATCATTTAGGATCCCCCATGGCTTGATGAGGTGCAAGAATTCCATGAAAAGGATTATTTTTGTGCAGATGATTTAGATTGGAATTTGTCTAAATCAAATGAAACTATAGCTCCTATTGTGTATATATTACATAAGGATGTGAACAAGTTTCTAGATGGTGAGAGGAGAAGGGGTGACGGAGTGGATTTTTGGCGATTTTCTAATAAAAATCGTGATCCTGGAGATTTGAAACGACCCAAAAACACAAGCTTTTTATCATTAATCAGGTATATCTTTTTAACAAAATATAATTACTAACTTCATGATACAGGTATTGGTGTGAATATGGAAAACAAGATGCTCGTGAAACATCCTCTATTATGGTTGCTGAATCTACACCAAAGTCAGGATTTGGAAGTAGACCAGGTCGAAGTTCTAATAAGCGAGGCTGCCTTTGCAATTTTTTGGTTAAACAGTTTTACAAATGGCCTGATTATGTGCAGATTACATATTATCATAGAGAACATTGTGATAAGAATGGGATTCCTTGTCATGGTCAACTTGATCCGACTGGGGGAAAGTCATTATTTCCTCAGAAGCTTTCAGCAGATATTCGACATTGGGTGATTCATATGATTCAACAGGATTTCACATCAAATCAGATTTATAATGAGCATATACAGATTGTGGAAAGGAACAAATCAGCTGGTGAACCTCCTCATCGAGATGATTTTCTAACTATGCAAGATATCAATAATTTGCATAGGAAGTATTCGCTTTCAACTTATCGATTACATGAGAATGACGCACAGAGTGTACGTATTTGGAAGAACACAAATCCCGAGAAAGTATTTTTCTATCAGGAAGGTGATCGAGGTAAAGATTGTTTTACTATTGGGATCCAGACAACTTGGCAACTACAAAAGATGGTGGACTTTTCAAATAATAATTTATTGAGTCTTGACGCAACTTTTGGAACTAATCGCTACAAGGTAATATTTTCATTCAGTTTTAAGTGATCAATACTTAATAATTTACAGTTCCCATTATACACCATGCTTGCTTTTGATTATCATGGAAATGGTATTCCAATTGCATGGGTTTTAACTTCCAGTGAGAAAGGAGAACATATGAAGAATTGGATGATAGCTCTTAAAAAACGAGTTTTAGAACACATGCCAAATTGGAAACCACGGGAAATAATGATTGATGATGCTGAAGCAGAGATTAATGCTATAAGGTAATTAATTTGATATGAAATAATTTAATTGTTTTCTTCTATATAGAGCTACATTTAATTGTCAAATTCTATTATGTATTTGGCATGTAAGGAGGAATTGGCTCAAACATATTATTCGTAAGGTGAAATCTTGGGATATTAGGATGGAAATATGGAAACGTCTCGGAGATATTATGTATCATTCAATTCATGCAGCTTTTCATGATGATAATATTATGCAAGCTGAGATTAAACAACTTATTGAACATTTTGAGGTGGATTTTCAAAATGAAGTAGCCTTTATCAAGTATTTTCAAGACGAATGGAAGGACAAAGTTGGTAAGTGAATCAATAATTTAATTTTTATAATTTATTTTAATTTATATTTGATAGATATGTGGGTTGTTGCTGCTCGAAATTTCCCTCATGCTAACAAGGAGACAAATAGTTCGATTGAGGCATTCCATGCAAATATGAAAGCTATACTCTCGTTCGAAAAAAAACATGGTCGCAATCGAAGGATGGATTGGGCAATTCATCAACTTACTACTAAGGTTCATGCGAGGTACTGGTTTACTACTTATTGCAAAGATCATGGTTTTATCCGAAACCATGCATATGAAAAGCTAATCGATGGTGCGATTGTTAAAGCAAGAAATATTAACGATTCTCAAGTAAAATTCGATAAGGACAATACTCACAAATCCTATGTACAATCCTCTTCAGATCCAACTATATGGTATCTTGTTGTCGGAGGTGAAGGACACAGTGATTGGGCTTTTTCGACTTGGTGTAATTGTCCGTGGGCAACCAAAGGAAACTTTTGCAAGCATCAAGCAAAAGTTATTATGTTAAAACAAGGAGAAAAAACCGATTGGACTACAACTAGTTATGAGGTTCAACCATCACAATCGCATGCAATTATAGAACCTGGGCCAGATGATTTATTTTATCGTCATCAAGATTTTGAAGCACTTGACTTGGAAGCTATGACAGAGGTAATTCACTTATTAATTAAAATTTTGAAATACTTATAAAAAATTAAGCAGGAAAACATCCATCAAGATGTTTATCATGAGCAAGAAATTCAGTTGGAGACTACATTAGAGGTAAACTAACATATTTTATAAATGCTAATATATATGAATATTGAGCAGGAAGATATCCATCAAAATATACAGCATCAACAAGAAATTCAGCTAAGGACTACTATAGAGGTAATTTACACTAAATAAATTTTAAATATTGATATGAACTTTAAGCAGGAAGATATCACTCCATCAAAAGTTACAAAAACGACATTACAACAAAAGATGATGGATATCTTACAAGATCTTCCTGATGAAGAAGCTTTTTTATCTATGGTTGACAACGATTTAAAAATGATACAGCAGAAGGTTGCAACTTTTAAAGCCAGGCCAGACGATCTTATTCATCCTGCAACAGAATTTCAACAGCGTGTTGATAGTTATGGTACATCCTTGAAGCGAGCAAAACCTTTGGTGGAAAGAATTACAGGTAAAAGAAAAGCTTCTAGTAGTCCAGAAGCAACTCCTTTTACTAGGTAGAGGAAGACAAGAAAGAAAAGCTCTTTAAACGAAAAACTCAATCTTAGCAAAGAATAAATAAAAAAAACAAACTCTTTATATACTTACATTGCAATATATTTAAATTAGCGAAAAGATTTCATAAGTTTACCACTCCTAATGGTCATCCATGACACTCATTGGCCACGTAAAGCACGTAGATAGGCGTCCACGCGCGCGCTGATTGAAATTTGGCTAAGTGTTGGGGCTGTGGCCACGTGGAAGTAATTTTAGGGCGCACGCTGGGCGCGGGCGGACGTGCGGGGGCGGGTGGGAGTGCGGGCGGGAGCCGTGAGGGCGAGCGGGCGGGCGGGAGCCGCGGGCGGGCGATAGCCGCGGGCGGGAGTGTGCAGCGGCGACGGACGGGAGAGGGAGTGCGCTGGAGATAAAACAAAAAGGAGGGCTGATGCCACGTCATCGCCAGGTAAGCGGAGAGAGAGTGAATCAGGATGGTGTTTAACGGGAGGCCACAAATGGGGTATGCAAGTTTAGTGGGATGTGACAAGAGCTAAAGTTGGCATGCTGATTTGGGAGGTGATGGCCACGGGTGTTTAGATATTTAGAAAGTGACAAGAGTGAAAGCACATTGGGAAATATATAATCATTATCATTTTAACAGACAATAAGTGAGGATATATATGGGAAACTTACTCTTGCAGCAATGTGCCTCCATTATACCATCTTAAAAAAATAGGCAAAACCCAGTCAACTAGAGGGGTGGAGGAACAGATGGCTCTTGTATTTTAGGAGAGTGTACAACAATAAGATTTGCTGGTAGTGGTGCCTCTTTGACTCAATTTTACATTTGGCTTGGGGTGGAGATTTGGATATCAACATAATTTGAAAGAAATGACCATGATTACTTCTACTTCAAGATTAAGATCGGTTGAGATGCAAAACAATCACATAGAGTAGCTTGTTAAGAGGATGGCACATCTAGTTTTTATATTAGTCCCATTCGAATATAAGGAATATACATACATGTTTATTAATTCAGACCACTCATGCTTGTATATAAACTAGAGTTTTTGGGCTAATAGGATATATACATTTCTAAATGTCATGCACGCATAGTTTTATATATATATATATATATATATATATACATATATATATATATATATAAGCAATCAAAAGATTTTATTATGGAAAATGCTTTAATACTTTATTATCATTTAATTATATATACAAATCCATCATCTTCCATAGATAGTATTGTTGATTTATGTCTACATCTTTATAATCTTTTATTACTAATTTTTTGTCTCTAAAAGTCAAAATCAATATCTTTGTTAGTGGTCAGACTTTCCCTTAAAACATGCATTCTCTTCCATGTTAACACTAAATTACAATTTTTCTGAAGAGTTAATTCATAATATCCATTTGGAGAAACTAGTGAATTCAACATGAGTAAATAGGAACCTATCTCAAATTTTTCACCACTCATAAGTGTAGACCTGTAAATCCAACAATTATTAACAGCTGTATTTATAAGTTTTATTATAATTCACAGCAATACTCATAGGGTTATATCTTCTAGCATTTAGTAGTTTGTATTTTATACCAACATAATCCAAAGTAGCAGCTATAAGACCATAATTTCCCAC
>NW_003314268.1:1328980-1528727 GCF_000143415.4 Selaginella moellendorffii
CTGATGCCCCTGTCCCTGTTCATCTCCATGCCATACTACACATCCCATTAAGATTTTTACTATATATCCATATGGTAATTTCAATAACTTTATTTGATAAAGAAAGAGTTTCAGTCCAAGTAGTATTTATATGTTTCTTCAATTTTAGTATCCATCATATCCACTAAAAGCTTTCCAATTTCATTAATATGACTTCTAGTAATAAAACCATAAAGTGTAAGAGCATCCCAATTTACATCTGCTTGAACAGTCAGATCTGCTAACCTGAGAATCAGTATTAGAACAATAGCTAGCTTCATGTTAAATTCACAGAAATGTCCAAATAAAACAATTACCAGCTATTTTGTATCCATCACAAATAATTAAATTTACTAAAATCACTATTACAAGCTTGTGAATCATTAGCTTCATATAGTGTATCGTGTGTCTTGCTGCTAATAAAACAATTTTCATAGGGAAGTTTTAGTTTCTTCTTCCTTTGCTCATCAACTGTGTCCTTTATAGCTGTCATTGGAGTGATTTAAGAAGGATGACGAGCTCCCACCCGCACTCACAAATTTAACAAATGCCTCACGATCAGTGACCTTGATCACCTCAGAGCTGATGCCTGATGAAGAATTGCAGCTCAGCATTGCATCTTCACTGGGGCTAGAAGAATAGCTTGCCTTGCAGTTGTTCCTGGCGACCGAAACATTCCTTAAGACCATGTTCATGGCTCAAGGAGGCGGCATGAGCACCCTTGCAGCTGACTCTAGTCTCTGGAGAAAACCAAAGACAACCCAAAGCAAAAGAGAATGTTGTGGATTTTTCACTGAAAAGATTACCTCCCTATGCTGTGGAGCAACATTTGTGTCTCTTGAGGTATCATCCCTGTCATCTCCTGGCCTAAAAGAATGAAATGAAGTGCTACTATAAACTTGAAAGCATGGAAAAAATACCTTCTGTCTGTCCACTCATCATGTATGTATGCTTGTATAAAAGCTTTTGAATTTGCACATGCCCACCACAGATCATAGGACATCAATACACTTCCAAGATTAATATCAAGGGTATCCACGTGCAAAATGAAAGGTCGAGTGTAATTAAAATATACCAAAACCAGAGGAGTCGTCAATAGCTTCTTGAGATCTATAAATGCCCACTCATAGTTTACAGACCAGATGAAAGATGACATTGATGACTTCAACAATGCTCACAATGGTGCAGTGTGATTAGAAAGATGATCCACAAAATGACAAAGATATTGCACTTTGCTCAAGAAGCACTGCACATTATTCACACACTTTAGAGTAGGAAACTTAAGAATAGCCACAAGTTTGTTAAGATCAACTTGTAAACCCTTATTAAAAATATGGTACCAAGATAAGTTGTGTCCTTGGACCCAAACACACACTTTGACCGTTTCAGCTTTAAACCAACTTCTTGTAGCCAATTTAACACTTTATGAACATTATGGATGTGTTCTTCCCACATCTCTTCCAAGTGGATCAAGTTATCATCAATGAAGTCAGTAGTCACCTCTAGCATATCACTGTAAGCCACAAATTTTTCCTTTCCAATTTGCCAGCTTACCTCGCCTATCCGACCAACTCTGCCTTGGCTTGTGCTAAGTTCCCTCGCCAAGGTTCTCGCCTATGGTACTAGCTGTAGCGCACCTTATCTCTCTCCCCTTAAGCCAACTGGAAAAGGGGCAATTGCTTGATGAGAGAGCCCTTAGTGGCTATTTTATCCCCATTTATCTCCCAAGGTTCCAAGGATCCACGGTGACAGTATATCCAAATCTCATCCCATGATCACATGCGCTACACTCACCCCCCCTTCAGAGATGTCAATGTCCTCATTGACTATTGACTAATAACCCCTACTGAGCCAAGGGGAACCAGCACCTCCATTTCCGCACTCAATCTACCAATCCTTCCATTGTGTAGACCAGCTATTCCATGTGAGGCAACTAAT
Organism: Selaginella moellendorffii; assembly: GCF_000143415.4. Taxonomy (NCBI): domain Eukaryota; kingdom Viridiplantae; phylum Streptophyta; class Lycopodiopsida; order Selaginellales; family Selaginellaceae; genus Selaginella; species Selaginella moellendorffii. The sequence continues at coordinate 1,330,937 of NW_003314268.1, forward strand.
CATCCACCCGTACCGCAGTCCCACGGTGGATACCTTCGTCCGTGGATACTCCACACAAGAGGAAGGACGTACGCATGGATGCCCAATACGTACGATTTCAAATTTAGGGATAGGAATATACCTTGCTCAAGGGTATATTATACTTTAAGTAGCCACTAATCAATGGGAATCGAACCCGTGCCATTTGCTCCGATACCAACTGTAGCGCACCTTATCTCTCTCCCCTTAAGCCAACTGGAAAAGGGGCAATTGCTTGATGAGAGAGCCCTTAGTGGCTATTTTATCCCCATTTATCTCCCAAGGTTCCAAGGATCCACGGTGACAGTATATCCAAATCTCATCCCATGATCACATGCGCTACACTAGCTCCTACTTGGTTTCAGCTACTTACTGCACGAGCAACGGAGTGTTAGCCATCCATCTACGGATTCCCAAATCTCTCCCAATCCCCCTCCCCGGGTTAGACTGGACTTAAGGTTCGGCTACACTCCCCGCAGGCACAAGTAGCCAAGCACACCAAGCCTCCAGATTCCTAACACCCCTTGGTACCACAAGACTTGATCATGGGACCCTCTAAATCCCAAGCCTTGGGTGCAACACTTGCTTCGGGACGTCGGGGCGAAACACCGTGGCCTAACGGCCCGGTATGGGTACCTCTACCCCCCCTCTTCCATCCCGAAGGGAAGGCCCAGGCCCCCGGAAGGGCAAGGACCAATGAGCCACAAGGTACTCAAGTGGGGCACCACTCCACCTGAGCCGGGAGCACCGCAGTCGGTTTCCCTTTCGGGAGTGGGAGCTGCTCTTGAGCACTTCCTTGGATGGCCCCTCCGGCACCAGCTAAGTCCATGCTCACTCCCACCCAAGGCCCCTCGGTCCCAGTCTCAACCTCAGGTCGGTTTGGAAGCCCAACTGGAGAGTCCCTTCAAAACTGGTTCCTGGACCTCACTATCCCTACTATACTTTTGGAACCCCCTGCAGCCCCCCCCCCCCCTGGGAGACGCACGCTTTGGGCTTTCACCCCTTGACCCGTATTAGTATTTGGACTTAGTCTCTGGCTTGAACTCGGACCCGATTTCGGATCCGACTTCGGATTCGGTCTCGGACTCGATTTCGGACTCGATCTAAGACCCGATCTCGGACCCGACCTCGGACTCGACCTCGGACTCGGTCTCGGACCCGATTTCGGATCTCGGACTCCGTCTCGAACTCGGTCTCGAACTCAGACTCGAACTCAGTCCCCGAGTCGGTCTCGGACTCGATTCCGGACTCTATCTCGAACTCGGTCCTAGAGTCGGTCTTGGACTCGATCCTCGACTTGGTCCCATCCGATGAACTCTTTGTCATTTCGGTCAAGCTTTTGGGGATCCTTTAGCCTACGACATCTCGGGGAGTCGGTTCCTTACAATCACAAAGAACTTTATCCATCATTCACTGGAAAGTTGCTGGAGCATTGTTCAAACCAAATGGCATCATAAAAAATTCATACAAACCAAACGATGTATGAAAAACAGTCTTAAGAATATCTTCTTCAGCCATTGAAACTTACTAATACCCAAAAGCAAGATTTAGTTTAGTGAACCAATGACTTCTCCCTAAATGATTTAAGAGATCAACAATATGAGGAAAAGAGTATATATTTGAGATTGTCACTTCGTTTAACAGATAATAGTTGATGTAAAAATGAATACTCCCATTAGGCTTTATCACAAGATGAGGTTTATATGCTCAAGGACTTTGCGATTTTCGAATAACACTCTTCTCTAACATTTCTTTGATATTTACACATAAAATTTTGATCTCTTTGGGTGATCGACAACAAATAGGAACCTTGATTGGATGAACATCCTCAATTGGAATCAAATGATGTGTGGCAATCTTGGCCCCAAATGATAGGTCAAATTCAAAGAGATTGGCATATTCCTTCATGAGCCAGTCAACCACTACAACACAAAGACTATCAAAGGGATCGAAAAGGGGAAGAGCGGAACAAAATAAAAACACAAAAGGAAGTAATGGGGAAACAAAAGTAATGAAAACAAAAGTAGAAGTAAAGTGACAAAAAGGTATGGAAGTGAGAGGAATGAATGAAATATAAAGAAGTATGAGATAAAGGGGAGAAGCTTCAAAGTCATATATAGCATAATTGTACTACAATTAATACATACTAAGAATAAAGTCAAAAGCTTGACTCAGTACCACCAGTAATGATTGCAACTCAAGCTCAAAATCTCCTATATGCACCATTAGGTCCGTGTGTAAACTCTTGAATTTGGACTTCCCAGGAGGTCATCCAGCCCAGTACTATTCAAACCTAAGGACGTTTAACCCCAACTATCCCAAGACCCTTAACCAATTGGAAAAGAGGGTGCACTCTTGTTCATGGGCCCTTTCCCTTTATATTTGAACCCCTATGAATCGTCTTTCGAGTCATTCCTTTTGGTTGTTTACAATCCACCACGCTTCCCTGCAAGTTCACGTCCTCGTGAACGGAAGCTGAGAGCCGCAGCTCTCCCGAGAGCCCCGCTCTCTTGACACCCTACCCCTTAGGTCGAGCCTAGTGGGAGTAAAGTGGACCAGCTAAGAGCCGTAGCTCTCCCAAGAGCCCTGCTCTTTTGACACCCTACACCTCGGGTTGAGCCCAGTGGGAGCAAATTGGACCAGCCAGATGTCAATCAACATATGGTGTGATTTCCTTAGCCAACCAACAGAGTCGGATTCGAGACCGCTCTGATACCAAATATAAGCTCATGAATTTGGATGTAAGCAACTAAAGAGAACGACTCGAGAGACGATCCATAGAGGTTCAAATATAAAAGGAAAGGGCCTATGAACAAGAGTGCACCCCTTTTTCTAATCGGTTAAGGGTCTTGGGATATTTGGGGTTAAGCGTCTTTGGGTTTGAATAGTACTGGGCTGGGTGACCTCCTGGGAAGTCCAAAGTCAGGGGCTTACATTTGGTATCGGAGCGGTCTCGGGTCCGACTCTATTGATTGGCTAGGGGAATCACACCACATGTTGATTGACATCTGGCTGGTTCAGTTTGCTCCTGCTAGGCTCGACCCGAGGGGTAGGGTGTCAAGAGAGCAGGGCTCTCGGGAGAGTTGTGGCTCTCAGCTTCCGTTCATGAGGACGTGAACTTGCAGGGAAGCGTGGTGGATTGTAAGCAACCAAAGAGAACGACTCGAGAGACAATCCATAGGGTGAACAAGAGTGCACCCCTTTTTCCAATCGCTTAAGGGTCTTGGGATATTTGGGGTTAAACATCCTCCTCTATGGATCGTCTCTCGAGTCGTTCCCTTTGGTTGCTTATAGTCTGCCTCATCTCATGCACCATATATATGACTATTGCCATAAAGAATGAAGACTAGTTCTATTGCACGACGCAAATGTAAATAGCAACGTGTTGTAATAGGTCAAGCAATAGAAGATAAACTCGAACCTGTATCAACCAATACAGAGAGAATAATAAAAGACCTCTTATTATAAAAATGAGCTTGGAAAGTAAACACTAGATGAACTCGTGCCAAGTGAACCCCTTAATGATACTCTTGAAAGAAAGATAGAACGATCATTAACTTATTTATGCAAGGTCCCTACATTACTCATATGACTCCTTATTTCCCATATGCATCTTGGTGTCCAGACTTTCTACCGTAGTATCACCAATAGGACGTTGTTAACACTAAGGTCTCCACCCAGGAAATGGAGGCTGCCAATCTGGAAAATGCCAACAATGCTGATAAGTGTGACTAACTTCATCACATGCCCAACAGTGAACATCATGGCCATGACCATATCCTCGCCCTTGTCCTTAAACTCAAGTAGCAGTAACATCAACTTCCATTAGAACAAAACCATCTCCCACAAGAAGTAAAGTTAAAGGATGTGCAACAAGAAGTGGAAGAAGCAACATCTCATAACGTTATGCTAAGTGAAGGGCATCGTCAAGGGTGGCTGGAGCAAATGCATACACAAGTCCTACAAAATCTTGACAAAGTGTTGGCCATAACATTTCTAGCTTGATCCGCTTTAACTTATTTGGCTCCGCACAAAGCAAGAGGCTTTGGAAATGAATACCAAATTGCATCACTGACTCAGATGGCTCTTGACGAAGACAATACAATTGTTGAAAGGCATCATCAAAATCGTCGGCATGTTCAAATGCGTGTTTGAAGACATCCAAGAGAATACTCCAGTCCCTATGAATGGCTGTACTCAAACCATTATACCACTGCAACACCATCCTTTGGAGACACATGGGAAACTCACGCAAACGTTGAGCATCATCTTAAGAATGATATGTGGTAATCACTATGAAATGATCAAATCAATGGTACACATCATCCCTAAGATTCCCACGAAAGAACTCCAACTGAATGCAAGGACTGGCACCAAGAGTAAGAGGAGATGTACCATATGTTGTGAATGCCACTAGCAATTAAGTTTGGTTGTTCAATTGCAATCGCATAACATTGAGCAATCGCACCAATTGCTGCTCCATAGTCAAAGGAGGAAATTGCTACTTTGCCATAAAGATGAATGAAAAAGAAAAAGCAAAAGAAAAGAAATGTAAAAAAGCTAAAAGGAAAGGGAGATCTAGACAATGCAAAAGCTAAATCTAAACCAAAATCCCAAAAGGAAATAACAAAAGAAAGGAAATGGAAAGGGCTAGATTTAGACAATGCAAAAGTTAAATCTAAGCCAAAATCCCAAATCTAAGCACTCTTTACAAACAATCACAAATGCCCTTCACCTCCACCAATGTGAGTGTATGGGATATGAAAAGGGAATATAGAAAATGTGCATATCAATTAGCCCAAAAATCCTATAAGAGTGAGTGGTCTGAATTGAAACTAATTCGACAGCTACTATGCTAATATTAATGTATGGTATTGTAGCAGTACACTTGGATTTCACAATAGTATTGATAATTTTAGTGATAATATTATAATACAATATTAAAATTATATTAATTCTTTGTAGGAATTTCTAACAATTGAGAAGGATGTTTATAAAGATTTAAGTAGTAGAAATGGGAGCCTGGCAATTCATAGCCAAAACCATATACTAGTGGCAAGATTGAAGCCATAGCAAATAGCAACAATGTGTGTAAGTAAGGCTAAGACCAAAAACCAATTTTGGGAAATGATTAATTTTTTCATTCTATTTTAATCACTTGACAACTTGGAAAAGTCTTACTCACAACCTCCATAAGTCTTATTCTCAATTTAAAGACTTGTTAGCCTTGTGAATGGCCTTTATGCCACTCTATTTTTACACTTGGTTCAAGTGCTCCATATGTTTAATCTTACTATAGACACCCAAAGGTACCACTAATGGTCATCCCATAACCATATCTTAGCATCCTTAATATGCCTAGAGATATGAAGAACACCCTTCCCCAATATCATTTCTTTAGTCCCCACTAAGTCTTTCTCCATCCATAGCAAGGCCATCAACATTGCTATTGAATGAGGGCTTGAAAACCCAACCATTAAGTCCTATTGACTTCTAAAACTTCCTTACCATATGATTATACTTTTGGCCATTATGCAAGAGGATTGTTCTTCTTCCTTTCCACAATTTAAAACTTTAGGATAATATTTTGAAACATTGTGGCCTTATACAAGCCTTATGGGTACTCTTCTTGGTTAGAGTGAGGTTTTGATAAATTATGCAAGGTATTTAAGTAAGTAATGCCACCCACACTTGGATTGTGAGCATTAACTATTTAATCTCTCGAAAGAGTTAGAGTTAGCTTTTGAACACTTTACCAAGTTACCCCATTTGTCCATCTGTATTCACTCTAGCCTTGGACTCCTTAGTGGTTATATCAACTTACCATATGGGTATAATCTTCCTTGGTCACACTAGCCTTTCCTTATCAAACTAGTTCTACTAGAGTCCTCCCTCTACTATCCTATAGGGACTCACTAAACCCCTAGGGTTTGGGAGATGATCGCTTTAGAATTTCACTTTTGGACTTGGACTTAGACTCAGATTCAAACTCTGACTTGGTCTTAGACTTGGACTCAGTCTTGGTCTCGGTCTCAGTCTCAATCTCAATCTCGGTCTCAGTCTCAAACTCCTTTTTGGACTCCATCTTAAACTCCATTTTGGACTCCATTTTGAACTCCTTCTTGAATTTCATCTTGGATTCTTTTTAGATTCCATTTCAGATTCCATCTCAAACTCCATCTCAAACTCTATCTTAGATTCCATCTTGGACTCCATTTAAAACTCTTTTTCGGACTTTATCTCAGACTCCTTTGTAAGTGACTAGATTTTCCATTCTACTTTAGTCACTTAACCACACCTTCCACCATTTGGAGGAGTCTCACTCACAACCTCCATAAGTCCTATTTTGGACTTAGGGACTTGCTAGCCTCAAGAATGGCATCCATGCCACTCAACCATTGCACTTGGTCCAGTGCTCCACATGTCCGATCCCATGACCCACACCCCAAGGTACCATCGACATATCAGCCTGTTATGCTAAGGCCATGCCCATTCACCTTGGTCATACCGGTGATCTGACACTATTGACATCACAGTCCCATCTTTCAAAAACTGAGTCATCCGTCCATGAGTGATCATCCTAGATCCACTCCTTAGCATCCTTAGGATGCCTACAAACATGGGGAATAGCCTTCCCCAATATCCCTTTTCCGGTCCCCACCAAGTCCCTTTCTGCCCATAGCCGTGTTCGCCAATACTACCATTGGATCGAGGCCCACAGGCTTGACCACTAAGTCCCACGGTCCTCTGAGACTTCCTCACCACCCGACTGTATCCTTGGTTACTACACTAAAGGACTATTCCTCTTCCTTTCCACAGTCTAGGTATTTAGGACAACATTTCGGAACATTGTGGCCCTATGCGAGCCTCATAAGTACTCTCCCCACCTTCCACTTTTGGGTGCTCTAGCCATGGGCTTAGAGCAAGGTTCCGTTGAGCCACACCAGGTATCCAAGTAGGTAGTGCCACCCACACTTGGATTGTGAACATCGACCATTCGATCTCCCGGGGGAATTAGAGCTGGCTCTTGAACATTTCACCAAGCTACCCCGCTTGTTAGTTCGTATTCACTCTAGCTTTGGACTTCCCAGTGGTTATCCCATCACTCAACACCTAGGTACAGCCTTTCCTGGGACAAACTGGCCTTTCCTGGCCAAACTGGCTCCACTGGAGTCCTCCCCCTACTATACTTTTGGAGCTTGCCAAACCCCCTAGGGTCTGGGAGACGAACGCTTTGGGCTTTCACCCCCTCAGACTCAAACTCAGACTCGGACTTGAACTTGGACTTAGACTCAGACTCAAACTCGGACTCGAACTCGAACTTGGGCTCAATCTTGGCCTTGGCCTCGGTCTCAGTCTCGGTCCCGGTCCCGGTCTCAGTCTCGGTCCTGGTCTCGGTCTCGATCTCGACTTTGGACTCCATCTCGGGTCCTTCTCGGACTCCATCTCGGACTCCATCTTGGACTCCATCTCGAGTCCATCTCGGACTCCATCTTGGGTCCATCTCGGGTCCATCTTGGACTCCATCTCGGATTCCATCTCGGGTCCATCTCGGACTCTATCTCGGACTCCATCTTGGGTCCATCTCGGACTCCATCTCGAGCCCATCTTGGGTCCATTTCGGACTACATCTTGGACTCCATCTCGGGTCCATTTCAGGTCCATCTCAGACTCTATCTTGAACTCCATCTCGGGTCTATCTTGGGTCCATCTCGTGTCCCTTTTCTAGAGACTCACTTATTGCTTGCTTTGTGCTTGTTCCTCGAGCACGTTGTTAGGAGTTCCACTCTCGCTCTTGACCTTTCAAGTCAGAGCTTTTAGTCCAAATGTGTTATGCTCGTTTGGCTTTCGCTTTGACAACTACCATGTGGCACTCTTTCGGCTCTACTTTGGGGCTTAGGGATTTTGTGTTTTACAACTCCACCACCCATAGACAAAGTTCGATGTCCTCATCGAACGATAAACTATTTTATAAAGTAATACCAACATGTATTACCCTTTCCATTCTTGGCACTTCGCCAATATTCGTCAATGGTCTGATACCAAAAGCTTACCATGCCTTGCCCATCCTTTAAAGAGCATAGTCTCTCCAACTTAAAGATTAGTTGGACCACTTGTGGTGGTTTTTGGTTTAGTTCTTGCTAACTTGTTAGAGACACCGTCTCTATCTCAATCCTACTATTCCTTCTCGAGTAGTCTTAGTTTGCATCTGTCGCGAATGTGACTTCGGGTATCAAAAGTTACCTGTCGACCAGTCCTTATGGACACTCTTTCCTTACTGCCACGATGGCAGGAGGTCGGTATTGCTGGACCCTTTATTAGTCCCTCTTGTTCAAGTGTTAGTAAACTGGGCTTAGCATCTGTACTTGGCCGGATGAGCATAAGGAAGGAATTCCTAAGTGTCTATTTAGCTGAGCATACTCAGCCCGGCTTTTTAGTTCTCTTTTGCTCTGTCTTGCACTGGCTTGACAAGAACCCTCACGTATTGAGATTGGTCCCTCAATATTGTCAGGAATCCCCCAATTCTTGCCACATTCCTGACTCTCGCCGAATTCCTGACCTGCAGACCACATTCCTGACTCTCAAGACACTTCCCTATTCCTGACTCTCGAGACACTTCCCGATTCCTGAGTCTCGAGACACTTCCCGATTCCTGAGTCTCGAGACACTTCCCGATTCCTGAGTCTCGAGCCACATTCCTGATGATGATGTGGCGCCTCCTCGACCTCAGCTGTATTTAGGCTGTCCTCGATCCAAGAGTGGTGGAGCTTCATCAACCTATAGTATATATAGGTTAGCCTTGTTCCATTTCTCCACAATCTGAATCAACACCAGTCTAAGGCTTCTTCTTTGTTTTCACTAGCTTTTTCTCTTTGTCTTTAGCATTTTCCAGTCTTGATCTTGTTGGGGGTCTTGACAGTTTGATTCAGATTGTGGTTTTTTGCTTTTCTTTTAGCTCGTTTTGATTATTTGATTGCCTTTGTCTTTTTCCCCCTTTTCTTTTCTTTCTTCTTGCCAATGGAGTCTCCAAGCCATCCTGATTTCTTTGCCGAAGTCCTTGCAAAAATCCAGTCTGAGAATACCGAGCTGAAGGGGACCCTTCTTCGCATGCAGCAGGAGCTTGCTTTACTTTCGGCTCAAGGATCCAGCAAAGTTCCTGAACCGAAGGTGAGTTTCCCGGCGATATTTTCAGGCAAGCGTTCGGAGCTTCGTGGATTTTTGAACCAAATGGAGCTGATCTTTGCACTTCAACATCGGCGGTACCCCACTCCCGAGTCTCAAATTGGCACGATTGGGACGTTGCTCGAGGGTGCAGCTTTGTCATGGTTTTCTCCTCTACTGGAGAAGAGCATGAAAGGGGTCGTGGTTCCGGAGCTGACGGATCTTCAATTGTTCAAAGAGAAGCTCGAAGCATGTTTTGGCGAGACGGATCGGGTTCGGGCTGCTACCACAAAGATGAGACGTCTCTCTCAGGGGTCTCGTCCTGCCTCGATCTACGCTGCAGAGTTCCAACTCCTTGCCTTGGACACTCAGTGGGATGAGCGGGCCCTGATTGACCAATTTCGTTTCGGCCTCAACAACGGTGTCAAGGATTTGTTGCTCACCATGGAGGATCCCAAGGACCTGTCGGACGCCATCAACAAAGCTGTTCGATGTGACAATCGTCTCTTTGAACGTCGTCAGGAAAGTCGCCGCGCCGCTGTTTTTCCGTCCCAGACTCAGGAATCCCAGCTTGAGTCTTCGGGGCATAGTCCTGAACCTACTACTCCGGTCCCGATGGATATTTCTGGTACTCCTCGACTCATTAGAGGGAAGTTGAGTCCTGCTGAGAGGCAACGTCGAATATCTCATAATCTTTGCCTCTACTGTGCTGATCCTAATCACAAAGCAGCTGTGTGTCCCAGGAAGCCTCCCCGATTGCTCGAGTTCACTCTGCCTCAAAGTCCACTTCTGTTGCAGTCGGGAAACGACCCTGTCCAAACAGAGTAGGAGCTGTCTGTTTGGACTCCCCAAATAAAAATCACTTTTCTTCCTTATCAAGCTCCTCACCACCTTTCATCAAAGCCACCACCAATTCCCGCAACTTCCGCGTCCCATGTCTCCTTTCTTTCACCGGACAATCAGGACTCAAGGCTTTGGCGCTACTGGACTCGGGTGCAACTTCCTGCTTCATGGACACGGACTTTGCTGCCCGATATCACGTTCCTCTTTCTCCTACCATACGGGATCTAAGGGTTGAAGGCATCGGCGGGCATTTTGTGTCTCCATCTTCTGGACTTAGGGAAACGTTGCCCGTTCGAGTACACATCGGGTCCACCGTCACCGATATCGCCTTCAACATCATCAACAGCAAGTCCTCTTCTGTGGTGCTCGGTCTTCCTTGGTTCCAACTACATCAGCCTCAGATTTGTTGGAAGGACTTACAGCTCATCTCTCCCACATCACCATCTCCCACGGCTTCCCCTGGTGTTCATCGAGTCCGAATCAGGAAAAGTTCCCTAAACTCAAGTCGGGGTTCTGTTCTTGACTCTACAAAGTTTTCATCCTCTTCTTTTTCCTCTCTTCCATCTTACACTAGACAGTATCCTCGTCTCATCATTCCATTTAGTCGTACCCCTTCTCCTATCTCCACAATCACTATGAAAGAACTCCTTCATGAAGAACCTCTTTTTCTTTTTGCTTTGCATGTTTCTCCTGTCAGTCTTCCTGAGAAGTATCATGATTTTGGGGATGTGTTTGACAAGAAAAAAGCTAGTGTACTGCCTGTTCATCGGCCTTATGATTGTCCCATTGATTTACAGGAAGGAGCGTCACCTCCGTGGGGGCCTATCTACGGGTTATCCCCGTCCGAGCTTAAGGCCCTCAAAGAGTACGTGGATGAGAACCTTGCCTCGGGCTACATTCAGCATTCGCAGTCCCCGGCTGGAGCGCCTGTCTTCTTTGTCAAGAAGAAGGATGGGAGCTTGCGGCTAGTCATCGACTACCGAGGTTTGAACAAGGTGACTGTTCGGAACCGTTATCCGCTGCCCCTGATCTCGGACCTGTTGGAACGCCTCGGCGGTGCCCGCTTCTTCACCAAGATCGACCTCCGTGGAGCATACAACCTGATCCGGATCCGGCCTGGTGATGAATGGAAGACTGCGTTCCGAACCCGCTATGGCCACTTCGAGTACACTGTCATGCCATTTGGCTTGACAAATGCTCCCGCGGTTTTCCAACACATGGCGAACGACGTTTTTCGGGAGTTTCTTGATCAGATGGTGATCGTCTACCTCGATGACATCCTCATCTACTCAAAAACTCAGGAGGAGCATGACGAACATGTTCGCAAGGTGCTAGCGAAGCTGCGAGAACACGGCCTATACGCGAAGCTTGAGAAATGTTCCTTTGATCAGCAGTCTGTGGAGTTCCTTGGGTACATTGTCACTCCTGAGGGTATCACGATGGATCCTGCTAAAGTCAAGACTATTCTCGAATGGGAGCCTCCACAATCCATGTCGGACGTTCAGGTTTTTCTTGGCTTCGCCAACTTCTACCGCAAATTCATTGATCACTACTCTGACATTGTCCTTCCTCTCACACGTCTCACTCGCAAGGATGTTCCCTTCTCTTGGTCTGCTGCTGCCCAGCAGGCCTTCGACACACTCAAGGCGGCCTTCAGTTATGCTCCTGTCTTGATCCATGCTGATTCCTCACAACCTTTCTTCATCGAGGCTGATGCCTCCGACTTTGCCATTGGTGCTGTGTTGTCTCAACTCGGAGCGGATCACGAACTTCATCCGGTCGCTTTCCATTCTCGGAAATTCCAGCCTGCGGAGATCAATTACGAAATCCACGACAAGGAGCTCCTTGCCATCGTGGATTCCTTTGGAGAGTGGCGCCGTTTCTTGGAGGGGGCGAGCCATCAAACAACAGTCTGGACGGATCACAAAAATCTCGAGTACTTTGCCACTTCCCGAGTTTTAAGCCGTCGTCAAGCAAGGTGGGCACAATTCCTGAGTCGGTTTGACTTTGTTATCAAGTACAGACCTGGAAAGTTTCAAGGCCTTCCTGATGCTCTTTCAAGGCGCTCCTATCTCAGTCTCAGGCCTGGTAATCCTGCCTTCGATCAACAGGATCAAGTTATCCTCGGTCCTGATCGGCTTCAAGTTATGGCAATTTCCCTGGCCCCTCAGGACTCCTCCTTGATGGATGCAATCAGAAACGATCTTCAATCCGATGATCTTGCTAGCGACATTTTCCCCCATCTTCAGGCTGGACACCCAGTGACTCCCGACTGCCGGCGATTTGACGAGTTCGAGTTCTTAGATGGCTTATTGTACCGTGGGGAGCAGCTTTACGTTCCTGAAGGTGATGCTCGAAGGTTGGTCCTGATGGCGTGCCACGATAGCCCGACTGCTGGTCACTTCGGCATTGCGAAAACCTATGAGCTAGTTGCACGGGACTTTTGGTGGCCTCACATGGACGACTACATCAAAGCTTTTGTTACCTCCTGTGACACTTGTGCCCGGAATAAGGTACCTCACCACCTTCCTTCAGGTTTGGTTCGTTCCCTTCCGGTCCCTTCAGGTCCTTGGGAATCCATCTCCATGGATTTCTTGAGTGATCTTCCGAGTTCTGGAGGCTTCAACAGCATTTTAGTCGTGGTGGATCGCTTCACAAAGATGGCGCACTTCTTGCCATGTACCAAGGAGTTTTCGAGCGAGGACATGGCAAAACTGGTATTCAGGGAAATTTTCCGACTTCATGGGATTCCTACAGATGTGGTTTTGGATCGGGGGCCTTAGTTCATCTCTCATTTCTGGCAACGGTTTTTGCAGCTCCTTGGAGTGAAGGCCAACCTCTCTTCGGCATATCATCCTCAAACTGATGGGCAGTCCGAGCGAACGATTCAGACGTTGGAACAATTCTTGAGGTGTTTCATCAACTATCATCAGGATAACTGGTTCGATATCCTTCCCCTTGCTGAGTTTTCCTATAACAACTCTGTTCACTCCTCTCTTCGAGTTTCCCCCTTCTTTGCGAACTCTGGCCGAAATCCCCGATTCAATCTCTCACTTCCTTCTCCATCTGAATCCTCTCGTTCAAATCCCCGCTCTGAGGCATTTATCTCCAACCTCCAGGAAATCCACAACTCCATCTCCTTCCACCTCCATCGTGCTCAGGAATCTCATAAAACATTTGCCAATGTCCATCGTCAGGATTGTCCCCCTTACAATATCGGGGATAAAGTCTGGCTCCTCAGGCGAAATATCTCCACCACCAGGCCCTGTCCAAAGCTTGATTTCAAACGCCTTGGTCCTTTCCCTATCACTGCCATCATTAATCCTGTCACTTATCGCCTTGCACTTCCCTCCTCATATCAAATTCACCCCGTTTTTCACTCCTCTCTCCTTGAGCCTTATATTCCCAGTCCTATTCCAAATCGGGTCATTCCTCCGCCTCCACCAGTGCAGCTCGAGGATGGGTCTGAGTACGAGGTTCAAGACATCCTTGATTCCAAGATTTCACGGTCTAAACTCTACTATCTAGTGGACTGGAAGGGTTACGGACTTGAGGAACGCACTTGGGAACCTGCGGACAACCTGATTCATTCTCCTGACCTTGTTCAGGACTTCCACCGCCGCTATCCTTCTCGTCCCAGTCCTCATTTTTTTTCTCCCTCTCCCATCCCTCGCCGCTCATCTCATCCTCCTCTTCATTCTCGTTCACATCCTCGTTCCACTCGTTCTTGAGGAGGGGGTGCTGTCAGGAATCCCCCAATTCTTGCCACATTCCTGACTCTCGCCGGATTCCTGACCTGCAGACCACATTCCTGACTCTCAAGACACTTCCCTATTCCTGACTCTTGAGACACTTCCCAATTCCTGAGTCTCGAGACACTTCCCGATTCCTGAGTCTCGAGACACTTCCCGATTCCTGAGTCTCGAGCCACATTCCTGATGATGATGTGGCGCCTCCTCGACCTCAGCTGTATTTAGGCCGTCCTCGATCCAAGAGTGGTGGAGCTTCATCAACCTATAGTATATATAGGTTAGCCTTGTTCCATTTCTCCACAATCTGAATCAACACCAGTCTAAGGCTTCTTCTTTGTTTTCACTAGCTTTTTCTCTTTGTCTTTAGCATTTTCCAGTCTTGATCTTGTTGGGGGTCTTGACAAATATTGCTGGATGATAGCTTACCGTGTCTGCAAAACACCCTCGCTATCATGCCCTTTGTGTTAGTCTCATTTCGGTCCCAAATGCTCTTTTGGCATATTTACAGAATGTAGAGATCGGCCTGAACACAATGGTGTTCGTCCCGTATCCAAATTCGCAATCTAAGGACATTCCATATTTAGTAAGTTTCGAGCTTGTCCCAGAGACTAACTCCTGATACTAAGGGAGGCTTGGGGTGAAAGCCCAAAGCGTGTGTTCCTCAAAGGGGGGGCTGTGGGGGGTTCCAAATGTATAGTAGGGATAGTGGGTAGGTCGGGCATGGCCGACCAACCTGAGGCATAGTTTAGCTCCCGCTTGCGTGCCTGTCCTTGTTCTGCGTCCGGCTTGGGTCTAAGCCCAAGTTCCATTCCATGCTAGCTGGTGGAGTACCCGACTAAGGGAAAATTCTAGCGGCTGGAGATGGAGGAAGAATGAAAAAGCACGACTGCCCATTTGGAGATACAAGCTGCACAAGATACGAGGACTGCCTTTTGTGTGGATTCAGAAATTGTGCTAAACCATACAAGCAATGCTATCCAAAATGGCAATGCGACACTTGCAAACAAGCAAAAGCAAGACTGCAAATCAGGGATGACATTGCCGCAACGGAAGAGAGAAAGAAACGAGAAGAAATAGCCCACGAAAATGACACCAAAAAGAGTGACGATAGTTTAAAAAAAAAAAGAAAAACAGAGCACTAATTGCTTTCAAGAATTCAAAGAAACAGTCTTGCGACTATTACACAATTTGTCCAGCAAATTGAAAGAACCAAAGGGGAGGAATGATAAAAGAGAATGAACAATCACCAAAATTTTGTAGCCCACATGAGGAGAGCGATAACAATGATGCAAAATGGAAATTTTGGGCTTGCACGAGAGACCAGCGAGATGAGAAAATCCCTCGATAGATGCAAGACTCTCAAAACTTTTTAGAAGCCATCAGGCAGCTGCCATCTAAGATTCAGGAACGAATCTTTAATTTAGTTCACAACACATTAGACAAGGAGAACTATACACCAATTTGCAACGGCGCTATCATGCACAGTGCACAGTTTATAGGAAAACAAGATAAACAAGAATTGTATACGTGGAGAATCATCCTCGAGCTCTCGTGGAGATCTTTCGTGTACATCGATCAAGAATTTATTTATCTTAAGGAAGAAGTTGAGTGGCATACTTGGGACGCTGTCACTCGAACTTACGAAGAAATTCCAAGGTTCCTGCTTAGAGAAATACAGGAAATACTTGGACAGCAATTTGTAAGAGGATTTATTACACCGGTTGGAAGCGCAATACATGAGCTTACTGACCTCAAGATAAAGGAAGGACTGTGGGCAAAAGAGCGCTAGATAGATCTGCGCATGCATAGGCTTAAAGCAACAAAAATTTGTTAGAATCCATACCTTGAGGTGTGGACACCATTTGAGAAGAAAAACATACAGGAATCACGAAGTTGGAAACCCGTATCAATCGGAGAAGGAGAAGTGAGAACATTAAAAATACAACCACTGCTGTATTCAGCATTTTCAAATATTACTATCGACTGGGAAACACAAATGCTCATAGTAAGAGCTCGCATTCCCGTACGACCAAAATGATGTACTTTGGAGCAATTTCACATCTCAAAGTAAACAGATCTATGCATAGCTACTTTGCAAAATCCAGCCCTCCGTGTTTTTTGCTATGCATCCCTATAGCCAGAAGGAGCTAGAATTTGCAAATTTTGCACAGATTCAAGCCACTCGTTGCATTTGATCTATGTTTGGTGCCACTTGGATTGCATAACTCAACTCAAACTTGTACTCACCATCCTGGAACTAAGCCATACCATTTCTTGGAGATTCTGGAGACAACAGGTACCAAAACCGAGTGGCACTATGTTAGCAGTGGAAAGACATACATGAGGAGGAAGAACTCTATTTCAACTATATATGAATGGGTACATATATATAAAAACTACTGCCACGTGGGCATAATTAGATGACAATCCCACTCATGATCAGGTGGCTAATCTATACCTGAATTCAAGCCTGAATCATGCCTAGCTAGTCTGAGATGATGAGCATTTTGCACAGCGGCCCAACTTTGGCAAGAACCACGAGCCTGAGAAGCTCTACTGCGTTGAGCTGAGTGCATCTTCCATAGAGATGGGGGGTGAAAGGCACCATCAACACAAAGAAGAAATTGAGAAAATGAGAAATCTCTCTGCAAGTAGTTTTTCTCCATTTCGTCTCATGCGTTCTATGTTCCTTGCACATTGCTTTCGTTGCATCTCTGTGTTTCTCATTTTCCTTTTCTGTTTCGAGCAGTGAACGTAGAGAGAGGTTACTGGTCCCGATAAACAGGAACTTAAGCGCCTGGTTCAGCTTGGTTGGGCGGGGAATCAAGGGATCTTCGTTTTTATAAATTCAAAACGAAATAAGCAGCCAAAGACGAAAGGAGACGGAGGTGGGAAAACTTGTAGACCTCATTGACAAGCAGTTGGCTTCCAACTTGAAGCCTATCACCCTGGTCCAAGAGGCCCGGGAATGTAGTGTAATGGCATAGGGTGATGGCATTGCAGACCAAAACGCATACTCGGGTATGAGTGGTGCTGTTGTCTCAATAATCTCCAAAAAGTAGCTTTTCCTAGGCAGAAACACCTTTGGACATACATGAGGAAGGGGGAATCGACAGCCGATCCCACGTCACTGATCCGGGCCTCTCATCGTTACCATGGCAGGCTAAGATCAGCATGGAGCTGCTGAGGTTGCTCTTGCTGCTCCTGCAAAACAGCGAAAGATATCGAGCATTAGCAACAGTTTCCCAGCTTTCCAGATAATTTTAGGAGAGAGAGTGCGTGTTCTCGGAGAGCTAAATCGAGAAAATAAAACATAGATTTCCAATTAACTGAAAGGTGTCATCGGGACTAAGTTTTCTGGGTTCTCCTTTTTCTCATCGCTCTGATCCTGATGATGTCCATAGCTTTTATGACTGGCCAGATGCGAGCAGGCCCTACTGTAAGACGCAAACCAGCTTGTTCTACTCACAAACGGGGGAACTTCTCTTGGGGATGGAGCGCGCTCAAAGCCTATTCGGACGCTCTCCAGGCTTCTTCCAACCGAGGGGAGCTGGGTTTCTTCGTGACCAAGTTCAAGCACATGCTCGAAGATGGTGAGCTCGCGAAGAGCACGTTAAAAGGTCTTCCGGATTGGCTTTCAGTGGAGAAGCTTATCATGGATTCATTGGCAGGCATCTCCGGCAATTATGGATTGAGCTTGCAGGAGGAAGAGATAGGATGGTGCCTCACCATGCCTGCGATCTGGAGTGATGCATTGAAATGGAGATGTACGCAAAGAAAGCAGGGATTGGGAGGTCTAATTTCATCCCCCTGAGAATTGTGCTGGAGCTGGAGCAAACCGATCCTTTATAAATTATGCATGTGCAATGATTAAAACACTTCTTACAAAGGTATCAGAAATAACTGACACCACCTACAAATCTACCAATGCCTCCTCTTGATGTTCTTTAAAATCCTAGCCCATCTATGAAAGAACTCTGTTGGTTTTCCATTATTTCAAGAAGAGGTTCAAATATATGGCTATGATACTATATACTAATAATAGTATAGTAGGATTTTAATAACTGTCGGATTGGTTTCAATCTAGACCATTCATTTTTTATATAAGTTAAGGTTTTTAGGCTAATTGATATGCACATTTTCCATATTCCCTTTCTATATCATAAATATTATAATATACATATAGCTTAATAAGGTTATGTTAAAATTTCTTAACCCCCATTGACTTTGCTACTGCCTTTTGATGCAACGCTAGTGCAAAAGCTTTAAGCATTGCAAAAGCTCATTTTCCTTGTTATTGGCCTTATACCTAGCAAGTGTCATGCTCAGAATCAAGGAACTAATTACTTTGATACTATGTTAATAGTGGAGAGATGTGCACAAGGAGGAAAAATTCTTTGTGTATTTCAACTATATATGGACGAATACATATACATAGAAATTTCTACCACATGGGCATAATTACATGCCACATCATCTATACCTCTAACACACTGCACCTTTGCAAATGGCAACATCTGGTGATGGAGGAGAGATCACCTCTCTCATCACGTCAGCATTACTCTGGTACTTCTCCATGATCTTTATCACGAGGTAAGGACGACTCTCTGAAAATCCGCCACCCAAAAAGACATGCTTGATCATCGTGTCATGAGAGGCAACCTTCTCCACCTCGGTGTCAAGGGTGGATCTCCTCATAATACTTCTCACCATGACCCTCTACGCATCCCAGCTGCCCATCAAATAGCTTCCATGGAAGCTCAAACAGTTTGACACCAGTTCCATTGAAACTACTCTTTCCAAGCTCTGATGATGTTCTCTAGACACCCAATCTTTCTGATCAGTAAGTCGAGAAATTTCTTGTCAACGTAAGTTCCTCCTCCCAGTCCCCCAGAACTGGCACCTTCATGTTTGGCACCTTCTCATTCGTGCATCACTCTCATCCGGATGGTGTGCGACGCTTCCACAACTGGCCAGATGGGAGTAGAAAACGTAGTCCCAAAATCCAAGCCCACTATCACCTTTGCTTGAAGAACGAGAGCTGGAAACCATAGCTGTGCCGCTACCACCACCCAAGACCGCCTAGAGCTTGTTTGACACCAATACGAGCCGAATCTCATTAATAAGCGAAATAACAGTCTGAAGGTCTTCATGATCTTCTTTTGTTGATAGAGAAAACCCTGGCAATATTTTCTTTGTGTTCAGCCATCATGTTTATTGCTACCATCTCTGAGATCAACGCAGTCGAGATTCTAGGGCTGGAAATATCAAAAGTACCAACAAAGATCTTTGTCAAGAGGTAAGCAAATCGGCTTGACGTTGGGAGCTACACAGCTTTTCCCAACTCCGTCTCAAAGATGTTCTTCACTAAGCTTGATCTTGTAATAGTCCTCGTCGTCCTGCGATTCTTCCACAGCTTCAAACACCTTGAAATCATCTTAGGAACAAATTACCGTGGTTTGGAAATTATAAAAGAGGAAAAACAGGACTTTCGAGTTTACCTCCACGTAAAAATCACGTTATTTTGAGGAAGGGAGTCCATCTCCCTTGAATGCTCTTTCTTGTGGAGATCTCTCTCGTTCTCCTCTTGATCGGTCTCCGCCCAACCAGGTTGCGCAGCCTCTTGGCTTGAACCAGGCAATCTTCGGCGCTTAAGTTCCTGAGACCAATCGTCCTCTCCCTTTTGTTCACTGCTCGAAACAGAGAAAACCGAAATGAGAAACGCAGAGATGCAAAGAAAGCAATGTAGGCAAAGATGAAACAGGAGATGAGAACACATGAGAAACACAAAGAAAAATATAAGAGAACAGAAAAAGAAAAGCCAAAAGAGTGGATGCACGTAAACACAGACAAGCTGAGAACACACCCGGAAGAACATGAAGAACACAACAAGAATATAAAAGAGGAGTAAAAACCACTTGTAGAGCTCTAAAACACTCACGAAAGAATGCCTCGAGATAAGGATCCTGGTGAGGGCGCCACTTCGCCTCGATTTCGATCTGTGGATTCGCCTTGGCGAAGCGCGGCAGGAGCGTCTCCACGAAATCCCTAGAGAAAACGAATGTAGGCGCTTGCAACCGCGGTCATCGTCATCGTCAGTACCTCGCGCCTCGCGAGCCGCCGGATCGCTTGCAGTAGTGGACCAGGAGCTTCTTGAGCTGCCAGACGCCGCGCAGCGCCATTGCCCCTCGCTTAAACCCTAGAAAATCTTCCAACTAGGGCTTATGCATTCTCTCAATAACTATATGAATGCTTCATGATTTTATTGGTGCTTTGAGACTCCTACATTGTCTATGGAAAAGACTTTTTCTTGTCTTGATCCATGGACTTCTTGTCCTCCTCCCCCTTGTGATCACCATCCATAGTTTTATCATCCTGCTCCTTCTGTTCATGATCCATGGATTTCTTGTCATCCTCCTCCTCCTTGTGATCACCATCCATAGACTTGTTCTTGCAGAAAATATTGATATTAATGTTGATGTTGTTGTTGTTGTTGTTGTTGCTCCTCCTCTTGTGCTTGATTTGGCCATCACCACTTTGCTCCCAATCATCCATCTCTGAAGGATTCACAAGTGAAGAATTGGACGCTGGCTCCACAGCTGCTGAAACCCCATAGACCTCAACTTCATCTAAACTACTTGAAGAAGAAGAAGAAAATGCAATCTGGAAAGTAACCACTGCAAACACTACGAACACTAAAGCAGCCTTCATGGTGAGAGTAATCACAGCGAGCTTGATTGAGCCTATTGGATTGGTGATTAATTGCTGGAGGCTTGAGACCCTATATATACCTAAACTATGCATGCTAGCAATTGCCAAGTGGTCCTTTTCTCCATGCAATGCATATTATGTTTCTACCATGGCAAAACTTTGTCTATAATCTTGCTGTGATGGCCATTGTTTTTTTTTTTTTTATCAAATCCAACTGCTATCAACATGGAGTCTCAGTGGCGGGTACCCCTGAAGCACCGCAGCAAAGCTGAGAGTTTGGAAGACTCTTTCCGCGTGAGAAAAGTTCGAGCAGCGCTCCCACAACTAAGAAAAGTCCTCGCTTATTCTTCGTTTGTTCTGCAAGGCTCTTCGCTTTAGCTGAATTGCCGGCCCGAGTAGGACTGTCCAAACTGCCAGTTGCGAGGAAAAACATCGTACGAGATGAGAGATCCTCCCATGCTGGGTGTGAGCAGAAAGGAGAGGGACTGGCCGACTAGAACTCCATGGTATTCCCAATTCGATCCCCAGTTCCTCTTCATTGGGAGCCAGCCGGTGTTGGAGCCTTTGATCGACACGGCTCTCAAATCCCCCCATCCGGCAACGTTTTTTATGAGAACCAAGTTGAAGTTTGGGTTGCCGTTCATGGTGAAGATGATCCCACCTTGCTTGTAGCACTTGACCCTGATAGACCATCACCACATCATCAATTCCGTCATCAAAATCAAAGTCCTGGAGAAAAAACAAACAGGAAAAAGGAAGCTTTTGCGTCTACCTTCTGTACTGAACTGGGACGATCCCTCCTTGGTAAATGGCCATTTGCTCCCAGACTGGCTGGGAGAGATCGAAGTGCTCCCTGGGTGTGTTGCACCAGCCCCCATTGTCGCTTGGGAGGGCGTTGTTCGGGGGGCAAAAGTTCGTGGCGGTGACGGTGACCGACTTTCCGGGACGACACCATCTCGAGTTGACGCACTGCATCTGGAAGCAAGCTCCGCAGGTAGCTCCCCCATTGAACAAGGCGGTGCTCAACGCCGCGGTGTTGACTCCATAGCCAGCACTAAGCACGTTTCCATAGCCGCAAGCACCACCTTCAAGAAACAAAAGACCACTTTTGTCAGCAAAAACTAATCGCAAGAGGAACTTCACTTCGCCATACCCATTGTTCCCGAGGCATCGCTGCCCCCGTAGAATGTAGCATGAGCGTTGCTCCATTGTTGCGCAGCTGCGAGATTGAGAGCCACGAACAATAGCAGCGCAGCCGGAAGAAAAACTGCCGAAAAGAAGTCCATCTTCCTTCCTTTGCTGCTACTGCTGCCACTGCCTCCGGATAAGAGGAGAACGAGGAGGGATATCTTGCCTCTCTGAGAGCTGCGAGCTTCCACCCTCCTTAAATACTCCGATTCTTCCAGAAGCCATTTTCGTGACTTCCATCTCAGCTCTTGGCGCCGCCGCCGCCGCCCCGGCACGTTCCGTACTATTTATCTATCTGATATCGTCACAACGACCATCCACCTCCATTACCGGCTTCAACTTCTCAACTTCTCGTGGGATCGTGCGCATCGAGCACGCAAAATCTCCTTTTTTCTTCGTCCATTTTTCCCATCCCCTGGAGCTCTGACTGTGAGATGATTTCCCAGCTCTTCGAGTCTTGCGACTGGAGAGAAAACTAATATCCACTTGCCACATGAGTGCAGTTGACGCGCGAGCTGCGACTGTGACATGTTTTGCACCTCCTCTTTCCTGTCGTAATTAAATCCCGGATAACTTGTCGTGCACAGGCCTCAGCCCCCACCACTCGGTACGTACTCGATTGTCTCTTTGGATACGAATCGGTGCTCACCGCTTAAAGAAAGCGAATTCCCCGACTTAAGAAAATCGCCACCTCGAGACTTTTACGCACGATCCCAAAGACCAATCATAAGTCCTCACTCATTGAAGCCTGCAGCAGCCTGGAAGCACCTCCTGGATTCTCTTCCAACTTGAAGAGAATCCCCTGTGAAAAGGATGGCGAATCTCCTCAAGCTCTACAGACCAGATCCGTAAAACTTTCTGACTGGAGATGAAAGCTGTTCCCTGGACTTTTGCTGCCTGTCGAGTGACGCTCAAACCACCTAGTAAACTGAACTGAAACTTGCATGCCAAACTACTCCAGCTCCGCTACGATCCTCTTCTTTCTCGCTGCCTCACGAGGCATGCTCCCGGGAGCACTGTGTGCTCTCTTCCTGCTCTCCTTCTTTCTGGCCGCCTCGGTCATTTCCTGCCTCAACTTCTTCGCCTTGAAAACCGCCTTGGGAAGCTGCCTGTGCCTGTCAATCCTCTTGACTTCGTCCAAATGTTTGTACCGCTGCTTCACGGCGTCAAGGTATTCGTGCTTGGCCCTTTCTCTCGGAAGTAGCACGCCGAGCTGCTCCGATGCTTTGGCCTTCCACAGACGGATGTTGGTGTCATCGCTGCCGGACATCACGTACGTCGCGTCCCCACTGAACCTGACGCTGAAAACACGTTGCATGCGCTTCGTGTGGTAAATCTCCCTGCTGTGGCCACCATTGTAGGAGAAAATCCTCACCGTCCTGTCGTAAGACCCCGTCACAAACTCCCTCCCAGTCGGGGAGAAATCCACGTCCATCACCGCCGAGACGTGATCCTTGTGGATACACTTCGCAAACTTGAGCTTCCTCATGTCGTAAGTGTAGCAGTTGCAGTCCTCGTTGGCGGCCGTGAAGTTGAAAGGCTCGCGAGGATTCCAAGCAACCGCGTTCGTTCTAGTCTGCATGACAAGCTTCCGCAGTGGAGTGTTCATCCTCAAGTCGTAGAGGCAGATGCTTCGATCACTCCCCGTGGTGACGAACACGTCCGGCTCGGCCGGATCAAACTTCACCGATACCACTGTCTCGGATCCCCAGGAAAAGCTCGTCATTGCTTCGGACCTGTTATAGTCCCACACCGAAACGTTGGCTCCAGCAGTAGCAAAGACTTTCTTCTCCCACTGGTGATCCACTGCTCGGAAAGAGTTCTTGTCCTGGAAAACCATCACAGGTTCGCAGTGCTTCACGCCACCCGAGACCTCTCCAATCTCCGCCGCTGGAAGCTCCCAGAGCCGAGCAGTGCAATCGTCTCCACAGGTAACCAGGAAATCTCCATCGCTGGAAATGGAGACCCCTCTCACGGCCCCATTGTGGCCTGGAAACTCTGCCACGGTCTTGCGATAGGCGAGATCCCAGAGGCGGACATCTCCATCCATGGCGCCCGAGACGAGGCAATTGAGGCGGCTGGGATTCTTGGCCATGCACGAGACGCCGTCCCTGTGATCCGACAGCGCGCCGATGAAGGGCTTGGCGAAGATCTTGTCGAGCTTGACGGCATTGAGCGCGCGCGTGTACTCCTGGGCGCGCTCCATCGGGTGGAGGCGGGGATCGAGGTTGCGGAATACCTTGGTGACATCCTGGGATCGCTCGCGAGTGAACGCCTCCTCCGATCGAGAGATCACTCTCACCTTCATCGTCGCCCAAACCCTGGAAAAACCCTAAGGCGCTAGACCTAAAAGGAATATTTCTTTTGCCCCCTTTCTCCCTTTCAAAGTTTAGGGCTCTTGTTCCTTTTTACCCCTTTTCAAACTTTTAGGGTTCTTGGGTATTCTATGATCGAGGGGAGAAATCAAACACTCCGGGCGATTCAATCGTGCACCAAGCTCTCCGCGGCGTCGACGCTCCACTCCCGCATTCGCGACCTCGTCCGCGACGACGATGTCTTCCTTCTCAACAAGCTGATCGAGATGTATGGGCGATGCGGCAGCTCCAGCGACGCGCGCCGGGTCTTCGACGCCCTCCACGGCTCCAGAAATCTCGATCTCTTCTCATGGAATCTCATGATCGTGGCCTACATCCGCAATGGCGGGATCAATCGAGCGAGGGAGCTCTGGGACGCGATGCCGGTGAGGAGCTCGGTGGCTTGCACGGCGATGATCGTTTCGTATGGGCAGAGTGGAGATCTTCACAAGGCGGAGGAGATTTTCACTCTCGCGATCGAGAAGGATGTTCTTTGCTGGACTGCGATGCTGGAAGCATATGCCCAGAATGGGCATCTGGAGGAATCGACAAGGGTGTTTGATTCTATGCCTTTTTGGGACACTGTTTCGTGCACCGCTATGCTGGTTGCATACTCGGAGCTTGCTAGTCTTGGAGAATCGAAAAGGATATTTTCTATGATCAAAGAGAAGAACATTGTCTCGTGGACAGCGATGATCACAGCATTTGCCCGGAATGGGGAGTTTGCGTCATCAAAAGAGGTATTTGATCGAATGCCTTTGCACAACTTGGTTTCTTGGAACTCACTCTTGACTTCTTTTGCACAAAACAGGAACTGCGAGGAGGTGGAAAACTTCTTCTCTTCGATTCCCGAGTGGGACATGGTGTCTTGGAACGTCCTCGCTGCTGCGTTTGCGAAGGAAGGGCGATTGGACGAAGCTATGGAGGTTTTCCATCGCATGCCCGAGCAGGACTTGGCTTCCTGGAGCTTGATGATCACTTGCAGCATCGAAAAGGGCCGGTTTGATCAAGCGAGAGCGCTCTACTGGTCGATGCCCGAGCAAGATCTGGTGCTCGTCACCACGCTCATCAGTGCTTTCTCTCAGCAAGGCCACCTCGAGGAAGCAAAGTTTATGTTTGATACGCTTCCACAGAAGAACCTCGTGGCCTGGAACTCCATCCTGGGAGCTTACGTTCGTCACGGCCTGGTGGAAGAATCAAAGGAGCTCTTTGATGCCATGCCGGAGCGAGACTCCTTCTCCTGGACTTCGATCCTCGCGGCTTACTTCCAAGCAGGAGATCTCGTCACTGCCAGAAGAATGTTCGAGGCAATGCTGGATCGAAACTCGGTGTCCTGGACGGCGATGCTTGCGGCCTACGCTCAAAACGGACTTCCCGACGAGGCATTCGAGATATTCCACTCGATGAAGCTCGCTCACGCCTTGGACGATGTTTGTTTCGTCTCGGTGCTCGTTGCGAGCAGCCACGCAGGGAAAGTCTACGATGCGAGGCAGTGGTTTCTCTCGATGATCATGGACTATGGGATCGAGCCTTCCAAGCACCATTTTTCGTGCATGGTGGACATACTTGCTCGAGCCGGGCACTTGGTGGAGGCGAGAGAGCTCATCGCGGACATGCCGTTTGTGCCGGATGGTGTCGAGTGGAAGTCCTTGCTGGGAGCTTGTAGAGGCCGGAACGATGTCAGGCACGGGAAGAAAGCCGTGACGAGCGTTTTGAGCTCCGGAGACATGGGAGACTCGGCTGTGTACGTGCTTCTGTCAAACATGCAAGCTTTCGCGTGATTGAGAACGATTAATATCGACTCAGAGGTAAGGTTTGGATTTTGTTTTGTTGAAAATCGTTTTGACCGTAATGTTGAGCAGCAGCAAGATGGAAGACACTCTGCAAAAGACAAAACTACACGAGTTAGAGGTAACCTTTCTTTCCTAGAGAGAAGCGAGTAACACGATTGAGAGCAGTGCAAGGCGGAGCCAAAGCCGCAATCGCGGCTATGTCCAAGCAAGCAAGAATCCGGTGAGGCCACCAGAACTCGTCCAGACTAGGCGATCCTCCACTTCGAGCTGCAAGCTCAGAAGGCTTGGATGTGGCAAACAAGGTGGTGGAATTTTGTTTTATCCAAAGACGCATTGCGGTTTGAGATACACTGGGAATTGGAATCGCTTATGGTTTTCCAATTTAGGTAGCTTCTTATCCCCTCTTCTCACACTGCAAGTGTGGATAAAAAGAGGCAGTATGGTCCTTTGACCTATAGTGCATTCGTTTGGTTTTGAGAGGTGGGTGCTCAATGTCTACGTTTCTTATGGTTATGTGCCTTATGTGCCATAACCACTCTTTTAGTTGGCAGTGATTAAGTTCTCTTACCCTCCATAAACCAACAACTCATGGATGATGGAGAAAGTTGTTAACATTTGCAAGGAGTTAAACTGTTCTTTTGCCAGATTGTAAGTTTAACAATTTAGAAAGTATGAAGATTCTATGTAACCAAACTCTTTCCATGACAAGGTGAATTGTTTTTTTTTTTTTAGCATTATGTTCATTTCAAATTTAAATAATTTTTTAGGCTCTTACACTCAAAATATAGAGTAACATCTTGTCTCCAAAGGCTATGTAGAAGCAATCATGAGAAGCACTACTGATGGCAAGGCAAAATGAAAAATTAGTGATTTAGATGTTTTCAATCTTGCTACTATTAATGCATGACAGCCAAATATTGCTAAATTTTTTCTAACAATAGATGATTGATTGGTTCTTCAAAACATTTTAAAAAGAATATAGTAAGACAGAATGCATTCTTAATGTTGTGATATAAATAGTTTTTATGTGTGTATTTCTAGGGATTGAAATAATGTCATGATTATGTTGGGGATATCATTTTCTAACATATAAGTATCACAAAATGCT
This sequence comes from Selaginella moellendorffii, assembly GCF_000143415.4. Taxonomy (NCBI): domain Eukaryota; kingdom Viridiplantae; phylum Streptophyta; class Lycopodiopsida; order Selaginellales; family Selaginellaceae; genus Selaginella; species Selaginella moellendorffii. The sequence goes on from NW_003314268.1 coordinate 1,357,866, forward strand.
TGTGAGCTTAAAGCCATTTCTACAAGATAAGTTAGAAGTGAATTGGAAACTTAACAAATTGTGATCTATCTTGGGAAGGAAGTTAAGATTAAAAGTATTTTTTATCATAAATCATGTGTTTGAGTTAACCATGAAGGCTTTGGAAATCTAATATACTTGAAGTGTGCTTCAATTCCTATGGAAAATGATTTTATAATACAAGTTACTTACTAAGTGAAGTTTGATAATAAAGGTGGTGTTATTAGAAGTTTAAGAGTGTTTGCATCTACTAGTCATCAACTGAATACTTGTAGCATATGTGATTATAAGATAAAATTTGTATATACTATCATTTGGAACCTTGGGGGATAAATAAGGATAAAATAATTATTAAGGGTTTTCTCATTAAGCAATTACCTTTTTTTCAATTGGTTTAAGGGGAGAAATATAAAGCATGTTACATGGCTCAATTCTCAATTCTCATGGCTATTTAAAAAATAAATCTAGTCAATAATCAATAAGGATATAAGTGTAGCATATATGTGGATGAAGGTATAAATGAGGATATAATAGCCATTAAGAAGTCTCTCATCAAGAAATTGCCCCTTTTCTAGTTGGCTTAAGAAAAAAAAGATAGGGTGCACTATAATACTTTATCATTGCTTATTTTCTAGTTGATTTAAGGGGAGAGAGATAGAGTGCACTACAATACTTTATTATTGAATTACCCACTTTCCAATTGGTTTAAAGGGAGAGAAATAGGGTGCATTACAAAAAAAACAACAAAAACACTAAAAGTTATGAATATAATAAGTGACGAAGTAGATGTTTTAGAAGAGGTGGAAAGTAATATCATTTCTAATGATGAAAAACTAGTAGCATCATTGGAACTATGACATATTTTTGATAGTATGGTTGATAAAGAAAAAGCATTGCCTCAACCTTAAATGCCATAGTAAAAAAACATTTAAGCCATTTATGGAAGTTGATTCCAAAAAAATTGTTAAAAACACTCTTGTTATGCATTTGAATAAGAATTCCTTTTTTATTCAAAAATAGATTGGCATAATGAGTTTATGATACATAATCACAATTGCAAGCTAAAACAATAGTAAGTCTTGGATATGGAGTTCTTTAAAACAACATGGTATATTGGCTAAGTGCTATCATCATTAACTTAGATGACACATATCTTCATTGGTAAAAAAGGAAGCAACTAGTGTGGATACATAATTGGGAATATCATAAAAGAGTCACTTTGGAATCAATTATTAACTTGGTCAATATGACCTTTCAACCATTAATCAAGACTTATTTGTTAAATCAAAGTGATGAAGAAAAAGTAAAAGAATTTATCTTGAACTCTGGTAATAAGCATACACCACAACTAGTCCATGAAAATGGTAAATATATTTTGTGTAGAGGAGACATCAATACTTACCATCACAAACAATAAAAAGATAAGAAAGATAAAAAAAGTTTACCCTTTATGGAATGTTGTATAGAATATTGTTAAAAGCGTTTATGAGTCATTATAATCCTCTTTTCTAAGCTATTAGAGGAAAGAGTTAACTATTGTGACAAACCATTAAAAGGTATAACCTAAACAACTAGATTCTCTCTTCTCTTAGACTATCTAGTTCTATAATTAACACTATAGCTTCCTTCATTCCACTTATTGCTTCACTATTTCCCATCATTCCACCATAATTAAATCTAGAATTACCAATCATTGTCTCCACCACCACTATTAATCCTACCATTACTATTGTATCTATCTATACTCCTAGTTCTCCAAATACTATTTGGCTAACTAGAGTATGAATTAATATAACTTGAGCTATAACTATTTATATTACCACCATTGCTGTCAATATATCCTTTATTACTAGATAAAGTTTATGTATAATCCCAATATGAAGTTATTGGAATGTGGTTATGGATTTGATGAACTTTAAATGCATAAGACATTATAATGAGATCAATATCTATTCTATCACTTATGAAATGACAATGATGAGTGCTTAAATTTTGTAGCACATGTGGTTTTCACTTTTGTCCCTATAGTGATGTACCATAGGATTATAATAAAATAGAACTTAAACCTTTGCAATGGTAATAGAGTGGAATTTAAATTTTAGGGCCTTAGGCCACTAAAGGAAGGGACAAAGCCAAACTCTTAAACATAGAGCTAAGGAATGGAACTAAAGCATACCTAAATATTATAGTAGATTACATTGATATTTTTTTACCACAGTCCCATGGTGAATAACTTTGTTCGTGGATGCTCCACAAGAGGAAGGATAATTTCAAATTTAGGAGTAGGAACATCCACTCGTACCACAATCTCATAGTAGATACCTTTATCCCTAGATGTTCCACAAAAGGAAAGACAATTTAAAATTTAGGGGTAGGAATATACTTTATTCAAAGGTATTTATATTTTAAGTAATCACTAATTAATGGGAATTGAGTAAGTGCCATTTGCTCTAATACCACATATAACGCATTCTATTTCTCTCCCCTTAATCTAATTTGAAAAAGGGCAATTGCTTGATAAAAGAGTTTTTTAGTAGCTATTTTATCCCCATTTATCCCCTAAGATTCTAAGAAAATACGGTGATATTGAAAGAGCTTTTGCTAATGCATGATTAAGGCATCAACTTATATAATAATTTAAGACTCAAATTATGAAGCAATAATAAAGAATCATTATGAAAGTTTAAGGTCTTAGTGAGCAGTATTCAAAGGATTTAGATCACATGGATAGTAGAAAATTTTACAAGGAAATTTGTGATATAGCACGAGATAGCAAATTTGAAAAGAAGATAGGGTTTTGGAATTTTCTTGTGGATATATCCAAGAACTTGTTTTGCCCAGCTGGTGGATAGCCATGAAATACAAGCTAAGAGCAAATTTTTGAGGTTATTCAAATCCATGAAGAAGCACAAATTGATGATTTTATATCCTTAAAATTTTGTTAGGCCAAGTACTTCTATAACCAGACGAGCTATAAGAACAACACTTCACTACAATATTAGAGTGTAGGTATTTTTCTATAGATTTCAAGTTTTCTATATATAAACTAAGTATTGAGTTATAGGTTGATATATTCCAGCAAGTTCAAGCATCTACAATACTTATATAAATCAAAATGCTGAGAGAATTCTTATACTAGGGCTAAAGATGAGACATACATCAAAACAACATTACATTTGGATGTAAAGGTAGATATACTTGTTGGATTTTGTGGTCTAAATGCAAATCACATGTGAGATGACATGTTTTTTGTTAAAGTAGGGGCAGGAGAGGAAGGCTACAATAACATTATAGCAATTTTTGACAATTTCTAACAAACTCATTATAGTCATGTGCTTAAAGTGAACTTACTATACTATTACAATCTACCAAAGTTATTTCTTGTTATCCAACTTACTTACAATAGATATTTAGATATTTCATTTGTAGTTATAGTAACTTTAATCTTAGAAGTCTTATAACTTGGATATTCAACAGCAATGGGAGTGAGTTCATGACACTTGGGATAATAGTTTGCAATAAGTTTTTAGCCTGAAAATTACCCATGCATTTGATGGTAATTCAAGATATCAAAAACTAATGCGAAAAAATTATATACATTTTAAAATATACTAGGCCAGTTGGGTGTTTACAATATTACAAAAAGAGGATGGTTTTATTTATAGACTGCATGATCAAAAATTCATCTTTAATGGCAAAAAATTTGTAAATCCACTAGATTCTTTAAGAAATTTTATCCTTGGGAAGTTCTTAGCAACATTGAATCATATTAGAAAAGTATTTATTGCTCTTCCAAGACATGAACATAGCTTAAATTAAAGTGATATGGATAGGAAGGACCATCAAAATTGAGCTACTACATAAAGACTAGATTTTAGGAATGCATATATATATTACAAGGTGATTGAATTACAACTAAGTGAACTTAGTGAAGAAGAATTAATAAAATCTTTGTCAACTCTTTTATCAAAAGATTTATTCTTGATTACATCATTGCTCTGAAATTCCCTCTAAAGCACACCTAATAGAGTACGATGTATAAGTTATAGAAAAGATCATCTAAAGCTTTGCATTAGAAAAGTGAAATTTAAAGTTTTTTTTCCTCCCTTAGCAATGATCATGCCCATATTTTCATTTTTGTCCTTGAACACAAGTAGCAACAATCATCAAAATTCTATAATGTCTCATGAAAAGTAAATATATATAGTTACAAATAGAAGAGATATGTTTTATAGTATTGTGCTACTTGAAAAGTATCATCAAAGTGGTTAGTGCAATTACATGTATAAATCTCATAAGATCTTGATAAAGTCTCAAATAACCCTTAATAAGACAATGCAATTACGCAATCTTAAATGCATGCTTGAAGATATTCAAGAAAAAACTTTAATCAACATGAGTGGTTATATTTAAAACATTATACCATTGTAACTGCATATTTGAAAATATGTGGGAAACTTATGTAAACACTAAACATTGGCATAAGATAAGTGGCAATCATTATAAAGTGATTAAATGAATGATACACATCATCTATAGAATTCCTAAGGAAAAAATTTAGTTTATGCAAGGATTAGCAATAAGAGCAAGAGAAGTTACATCATGCACTATGAATGCCACCATCATCTAAGTGCATAATATCATATTTATTAGATACCTAGTTTAAATTAAATATAAATTAAGATAAGTAATTGATAATTGATTAAAAAATAAAAAATTGCTACACATTGCATGTAGAAATGCTTGGTGTGCTTAATAGTAGTGTTATTCTTACTTATTAATTCAATTGATTAAATAAAGTTTATAATTATAATTTATAAACACAAAATTAATCTTATTGCATATCAACCATTAGATGATAGAATAAAAAATAATATACTAGAAAGGTTTTAAGAAAGTTTTTAAATTATAAACATGTTTATAAATTATAAATACAAGATTAATCTAAATTAATAACAACCATTAGATGGTAGAATATCCTAGGATATCCAAGTATTTTTATGTATATCTGCTACCATCCTAGCCCCTCTACAAGTTTGTTTAAGCAAACCAAAAAATTCAAAGAGAGAATATTGAAGATTATATTTTCTATTTTATTAGTTTCATTAAGCATCAAAACATTATTTATAAAAAATAATAAGACCATACAGGCCTTTTTTATTTGCAAATTTTCTAGTAAATTTATTCTCCCTTTATATTTTGTGTCAGAACTCATAATAATTTTAGTGTTGTGATAACTGCAAATGATGTGTTCAAATCAGACACTCAAAATAAATTTTTTTGTACAAACACATAAGTAGCCTAATGCAATTTTTCAGAATACTTGAACAAAAGTCTTTGGAAAGTTTAAGAAATATTTTAAATATCCTCAACTCAATATTTGTGGATTTTTTGGTGTTAGCAAATGAACTTTACCAGATATTGGAGAAAAATCCATAATGAAGATAGGCATAGATCTAGAAATGCAATTTAATTTACACCATAATGATAAATGAAAGGTATACTGCCATTTCTAAGTACATCTATAGTAGAAAAAAGCACTCCTAAATTATTTCACAAATATAAAGAATGAGCTAGATAATTTCAAGAACTTTATCTCTGTATGGTGACCTTAAGTAAATAATAAATCGAGGTTAATTTTTGTATCCAATAAATCAAGTGGCTATAATAAAATTAACTAAAGACCACGATATAAAAATGAAAAAAATAGAAAAAAAGATATTGTTTCCATTTTTATTTTGGTACCAGGGATTACAATCGACTTCTTCAAGAAGTTCCTCCTTTGAATTTGCGACTTGCAGACTTGCAAATAGAAATTGCCTAAAGCTGAGATGTTGGAGCCTATAGAACAAACTCCCATTGAAAGGGTTCATACTCAATTTCCTCACCAGCTTGAAAGTGAGCTCAAATGCACTTGCTATCACCACTTTTGACATTGTCCCAGCCAAGCCTATACCCCATTTTGTTACGTTTCACCTTATTTGACTAAATCACAATTTGACTCAGGAAAATGCCCGCGCAATCTCGGCCGCCAATCAAGAACAACGAAAAACACAAACCAGTCTCCTTTGATGGTCTGACAAAAGAGTCCTATCAAAACTCTCCACATCGCTCTCATATATAAGCTTCTCATGGAAACATAACGCTTTTATTCAAAGCATTGCTCAGTCGATCCACAATCATAGAGAAAACTTCATTGAAGGACGATGGAAAAGCTCATATTGTTCTCGCTGCTCTTGTCCATTGTCTCACGCTGCTTCGCTCAACTCGGCCAGACGAATGGTAGTGATTTTTCTGCAATCTTAAGCTTCATTGGTCCTCCATCACCAGAAACTTCATTCTCAGTCACTTGGTTGAAGTCTCCAAGAAACTCCTCCACTGCTGTTCTCGCCAGCACTTCCGCTTCTTTTGGCTGCCAGATCCAGATTCAAGCCACCAACACGCCGGTGCTGATCGGCCAGCCAACGCCAATCTTCTGGGGCTCGCCTTGCGCATTCTCACCCCCCTCTCTCGGGGGCCTAAACTGTTCCTCTCGATTCCAAGTCAACGGGAGCTTGGAGCTCGTCGTGATGGAGGAGGTGGTGTGGAGCACAAGCACAGATGGGAGAAATGCGAGCTTTGCGAGGCTCAGCGATGGTGGAGAGCTCTCACTTGTGACGTCCTCTAACCAGGTTGTATGGACGAGTAACGATGGGCCACTGGCGGGGCTTTGTTTGATCAGACAAAGCAGTGCCGGATCATCCCTTGCAGTTCCTTGGGGCTTCTTGATTCTGCTCGGGTCACTCCTTCTAGCGCTATGAAAGAGTGTGTAGATCTTCTATCACAATAAAATTCTTCCACCATTCCTTAAAAGATATCTCAGTGATCCACTAAGTCGATTCTTTGTCAGCTCTATAGATATATGTGAAGAACTAACTACAAGCACAAAGTGGGCGGTAGAGATTTGCCCGGGTGGAAAAATCATATCGGCTCACAATGTGCCAAGTTGATGCTTATCGGCTGTCCATGTGTCTTCCTTCTATCGTTAGACCCTAATCACTTGGCACTTGCCATGGAAGCTCTTTAGCTAGGTTTCTCGGATCGATCCATCCCTCCATGGCGTCGCTCGATCACAGGGAAGCACGGCGAGCACAGGTGCGCTGGGCTAGAATCGAGGGGCTGAGCCCGGTGGTGCCGATTCCACGCGATAATCTGGGCCTCGGCGGTGCTGGATTGGGATTCGCGAGCATCAGCTTGTTTGGCCGCCGCAAGCAAGAGAATGCGGGCCGGGAGGAGGCTGCTCCGGCTCAAGCGGTGCCAAGCGCGGGACGTATGCGCATGACGCTCTCCAGCGGAGGTTTAAGGTGGAATTTTAGCTGGTTTTGTTTATTCCCATGTAGTGACGAAGGAAGATCTTTGTCTTTGGCTCTTTCAGGAGCTGGACAAGCAAAACGCTGGGCACATAAGCGAGAATGATCTGAAAGCGACAGGATCAATCAGGGAAAAGCTAGCTAGCAGCAAAGCGAGCTGTGGTACTGTCGAAATGAGAAGTTGGCGAAATGTGACGAAGAAGGGTCGTCCAAAAGAAGGGACGTATCAAAGTCCGGGAAAATGGAAAGGCCCAAGGAAAAGGAAGCCACGCGTTGGACGCAGACTGGAAATTCCAATGAATGCGCGTGTTGGGCGTCTCTAGATAACGATGAGGACTTTGATAAGTTAAATCAATATGAATTACCAGGTAGCAAGCAAGCCAAGCAGAAGAGGCATAGGGCGAGCAAAATCACAAGAGAAATGATAAGCTCCGCAATTACTTGTTCAATTAACTTTTTCAAACTTTTTGACAAATGAAGCTTTATTAAATTGTATTTGGATTAATTTTAAAGTAGTTCTTCCACCACAAAGAAGTATGACCCATAAGCTTCATTGCAAGAAAATTGGGTTGTGAGATAAATAGTTTCTTATGACTTTTGTTATAACTAACAATCAGCCCCTTAATTGTCACAAACATCTAGTAACAACTTCCCATCTTACGATACCATAATCTTTTGTATGATCGATGTAACAATGGTAATTATAGACATGAGATTGATTTATTCATCTTGAGGGTCCATATGAAGCAAGAAAATCCTTAATGAAATTGATATAATCTTTAACCTCCTTAAAGCATTCCAACATTAAAAGGATATTCTTAGAATATTTCTATAGTTTTTGTCAAACACTAGGATTATTTAGAAAACTATAAATGAAAATGAGGTCTATAATGAAAATTTTAAAGTTGAAGAACTTTGATAATAAGAAACTTACCTCTAGATTGATCCTCAGTTTTCCCAAATAAGACCATATGTAGGACTCTTACAATTGAATAGTTTGATGCTATACCAAATAGGCTTTAGAATAATGAGGACATCGTCAACTAACTCTCATAAAGAATTATCATTGAGAGTAGTTCAAATAGTAGTAGTTTTTACTTTCTTCTTGACACAATTGTTTTTATTAAGGATTATAAATTTGAGGCTATTAAATATTGCTCTCAAAACTATAAAAATTTAATTTTTTTCCATTTTTTCAAGAGGAGGGGATGATGTAAGGTTTAGGTGTATGGCTATACTAATATTAGTATAGTGGGATTTTGATAATCATTGAATTAGTTTCAATCCAGACCACTATGGTCTAGGTTTATTGAATATGCATCTTTCCATATTCTCCATACACTTATAAATTTCATATTAGTTTTTTAATTTGAAAGGTTATTTAGCATTTAAATTTTTTATTGAGTATCATAATTTCTAAAGTGTGCTTCAAAGTTTCTGGGTTTTATGGAAGTGAAACTTCACCTAAAAGCCTTTTGTGTGTGCTCTTAGTGTCATAAGAGGAATTAAGTAGATAGATGGATTAATAGGCAATTACAAAGGGCTTTTACCCAAAAGTTGAAGTAACAAATAATTGTCATCCCAATAACAAAGGGATAAGTTATGTATTTGTCCATCTTGTTTGTTAGTGAATCCAAATGGATGTGAACTAGTATAGAACTCATGTGCTAAAATCTTGAGGAAAAGCATGCACAAGTAGAATTCCAAAGATCCAATCTAGATTTTTTTACTCTTGAGGTTACATCAATAGTTTAGCATGAACAACAAGAACCTATGGCAAATAGTCTATTATAGCAATTTTATTCCAACATAGGAGTAAAGGATATATTTCCCCTCTACTATGTTGGTTGACAACTTCAAGGACTTGAGCTTGGTTATCCACTTTTAGAGAAGCAAGATGCATGTATCATATATGCAATAGAGAAATTAAAGCATTACTTGTGAGGAAGGCATTTTTGTATTCCTTATAAATAATATTGCTTTGAGGTACATTGCAAACAAGCTAATACTTCTAACAAATTTTTCTAAGTGGATGACAAATTATAACAAAGTATAACTTTGAGTTTTAATATAAGATAAAATCACTTAAGCAAAATTGGCTATAATTTTGGATTATAAAATACCTCTAGAGCAAGAAGAGATCCATGCTAGGAAGAGGATCATGACGTTTAAATAATGAGTGTTGAAAGAATATCAAGATTTTACAATTTTGAAAATAAGGAGTTTTTCAAAAGGGTGTAAAGGCATTGAGAAGTAGAAAATTATATGCAAGTCAAAACCATTCATATTAATAATTAATCAACTTTACCAAATTGGATGAGACAATATGTTTTAGGGAGCAGTTGAATAGAACAAAGGAAAGGAGATCAAAAGTTTAGATTTATGAAATATGTTGTAGTGGATAGTATCTATCATAATAAGGAGGAGTTGCCAAACTTTCTAGGCCGCCGAATCCAGCCAATCGCAACTGTTTGATAGGGGTGTAACTGTAAAGGGGTTATTTTTTTAACCACATGTTAGTGAATAATTGCGCTGATGTTTGCTCCTGGTTAATGGGAGCAGCCAAACCATGTATGGCAAGAGAAGAAGGCCTGGCAACACATGTCACATGCTAATGTGTTGACCATGGCTGCGCCTATCGTTTAGACATCGAGATCCCTCGAGCACCAAAGCTGTAAGGAAGATTTGGCAACTTGAGAACCACATGCTTGTTCCAAGAGATCACATTAGCATTTGTGTTGTGGACTTTCACCACTGTTTTGAAAGTACCAATGGAAACTCCCATAGACTGACCATTCCATCGGAGGAGCAAGCCACAAGCTCAAAGGAATCCACCCTTTTACATAAACTTAATATAAAAGATAAAGAAAGATGATTCAGTTGCCTGGATGAAAGAAAAGCAAGGCTTAACTAAAAAAAAAAGTTCAATCAATTAGTTCAAAGCATGATGTGAGCTTTCTATGGTGCACTGAACTCCAATCTAGAGCAAATCCTTCCACCCCAAACAACTTGGAGGGGTGCCTGGTTTGTAACCTGAGAAAAAGCACAGCTGCTTTCACCAAAGTCCCAAACCCGGTGAAAGTACGAGATCCCTCATTTCTTCGTCATCACAAAGAAATCAACTTAAGAAATCCATTCCTTTCAGCTCCTCAAATTTTTCTTTCGCCTATGTGCCTAGCTCGATCCTGTGCTGCTGCTGCTAGAGCTCTTGATCCTCTCAAAAATCTAGAACAGACTGCAAGGAAACCTTTGTTGCTAGAGATCTCTTGGCGACCAGAGGGGGATTGAGATCCATTGCCGCTGATCACGATTTCCATGCCTTGGATCAGCTCCATTGTGACTGTCACTCTGTGGTGGCACTGGAGATGCTTGAGCTATGGCGATGACCAATCTAACACCACTACCATTGTAGCTAAGGCGGCAACAAACTTTGATGCCTTGCGATGCCATGAAAATTCCAATCACCCAAATGGGCTAGATCCAATCTGTATTTGGCACGACACACTTTTTTAGCTCTTGCTTCACATAAGCCTAAATCTCACGATTAAATTTTGGGCTTAAGGGCACCATCAAAAATTACAACAACTTGCAGCAAAAGGTCAGTCTTTCTTCTCAATCCATGACACATCCTTTTCCGGCAAACAATTGAAAAACCCTAGATGGGCACACAGAACTAAACACACAGCAGGTTCATGTTTGTTTATATCCTTGCCTCCACCACATATTAAACACTGTTTCATATTTCTCTTACTAATTTGAGTTTGTTTACAAACATGAACCTATATAAGCTATAGTTTTCTAGCTTTGTACTTGAAAATTTTAAATTATGCCTCCCCTTTGTCATCTTCTTAGAACTATAAGAAATACCAATCATTTTGATAAGAATTTTGATACTAACAATTTTGATAAACACCTTGAGCCACTTCAAATTATTTCAGATCAAAATGAAATATATATACATCAAGCAATATCCACTACATCATCTCTACCTTCACAAACCACACTAGCAAGTCATACTATTCACAAAGATTCACAAATTTCAACTTTTGAAATTGGTTTTTTATTTGTTTTTTGTAATGCATCACATTTTAAAGATGAGAACATTGTTATGTGTTGTCAACATGGTCAAGTGATATTGCCACTTATATTACCTTTGCCAAATACTTTACTTACACTTTACAAGCAAAACAAAAACTCTAATTTCAAAATTAATATTAGACACTATAATAGTGCCCTTTGCATTTGCATCAATGGGTGTTAACATTGACACTTTTAGGGGTAATAGTCCTTATTGCTTTAGAATTCATGGGTAGATTTACCATAGTGTCATGTCATCACATTCTTTTGGTGATTAAAGTCCATATTACGGGCAACTTTATATGCTAGATACACAAGAAGCCACAGATATAAGTCATCAAAACCCATTTAATACAAATTGCGAGCAAGATTTACTATTACATTTTGATACACTCTTTTGTCATATTAATCCATATGCACAGACTTATAGAATGATATATGAAATGGAACAAAAAGAACTTCATGAAGTAGAAATTACAAGCTGTCCTTTATGTGGTGTTTATATATTACTAAGGAATGAAGGAACCAATAATTGACATTATAATATATCATAAACAAATGATGTTGTTTTTGTTTTTGTTAGTGAGAATGGAGAACCCCCACATGGACGTAAAATTTGTATATATTCTATGGTCATTCTAAAAAGATTTTAATACTTGATGTTAATTGTGATCCTATGGTTTATCCTTTGATATTTTTCCTTTTAGTGATAAAGGATGGCATGCAAATATTTTGAATACATGACAACATCAAACTACATTACTTTTATATTATGCATATCGCTCATCTAAAAGAGACACACTATAATCAAGTTTGGACCAAATCTTACATGCTAGCAAGCTTACTCAACTATACATTGTTGATGCATATGTCAAAGTTGAGAGTAATAACCTATATTACTATTGTACCCACGAAATGTAATTATGAGTAGAAATGGATATTGGTCTTATGAATTATGTTGCAAATCATGTTTCAAATGAAAATATGAACCTTGGTAAAATTGTTATACTACCTTTAACTTTTGGTGGTGGACCTAGAGCAATGCAACAAAATTATTCAGATGCAATGGCAATTATTGCTCATTACTCAAAATTAGATATTTTCATTACTTTCACTTACAACCCTAAATAGCCAGAAATTATAAAAAACTTATATCCAAATGAAGGTCCTAAAGACTGTCCTGATTTGGTCTCTAGAGTTTTCTATATTAAACTTAAAGAATTTTTGAAAGACATAACAAAAAGACATGTATTTGGAAAATATGTAGCATATATATATGTAATTGAGTTCTATAAAAAAGGTCTCCCACATTGTCATTTTCTAGAAATTCTAGCCCATGAAAATAAAATTAGAGACCATGATGCAATTAATCAATATATCATGGTTGAATTACCAGATCCTTTGTGAGACACAAAATCCCTAGGCCCCAAAGTGGAGCCGGAAAGGGTGCCACGTGGTAGTGGCCGAAGCGAAAGCCCAAACGAGTGTAACACGTTTGGACTAAAAGCTCTGACTTGGAAGGTCGAGAGTGGGAGTGGAACTCCCAACAAAGTGCTCAAGGAGCGAGCACGAAGCGAGCAATAAGCAAGGCTCCAAAAAGGGATCCAAAAAGGACCAACACATGACACGTGGAAGTGTTCGAGATGGAGTCCGATATGGAGTCCAAGATGGACCCGAAGTGGAGTCCGAGATGAAGTCCGATATGGAGTCCGAGATGGACCTGAAGTGGAGTCCGAGGTGGACCGAGACGGAGTCTGAGATGGACCCGAGATGGAGTCCGAGGTGGACCAAGATGGAGCCCGAGATGGAGTCCGAGATGGACCGAGACGGAGTCCGAGATGGAGTCCGAGAAGGACCCGAGATGGAGTTCGAGGTCGAGACCGAGACCGGGACCGAGACCGAGACCGAGACCGAGACCGGGACCGAGACCGAGACCGGGACCGGGACCGGGACCGAGACCAAGACCGAGGCCAAGACCGAGCCCGAGCCCGAGCCCGAGTCTGAGTCCGAGTCCGAGTCCGAGTCCGAGTCCGAGTTCGAGTCTGAGGGGGTGAAAGCCCAAAGCGTTCGTCTCCCAGACCCTGGGGGGTTTGGTGAGCTCCAAAAGTATAGTAAGGGGGAGGACTGCAGTGGAGCCAGTTTGGCCAGGAAAGGCCAGTTTGGCCCAGGAAGGCCAGACCCAGTGTTGGGTGATGAGCTGACCACTGGGAAGTCCAAGACTAGAGTGAACATGGACCGACAAGTGGGGTAGCTTGGTGAAGTGTTCAAGAGCCAACTCTAGTTCCCCTGGGAGATCGACTGGCCGATACTCCTAGTCCAAGTGTGGGTGGCACTACCTACTTGGATACCAGGCGTGGCTCAACGGAACCCCACTCTAAGCCCATGGCTAGAGCACCCAAGGGCGGAAGGCAGGGAAAGTACCTAGGTGGCTCGCGTAAGGCCATGGTGTTCCGAAATGTCATCCCAAAGGCCCAGACTGTGGAAAGGAAGAAGAGCAGTCATCTGGGGTGTGACCAAGGACACAGTCGTGTGGTGATAAAGTCCTAGAGGACTGTGGGACTTAGTGGTCGGGCCTGTAGGCTTCGATCCAGTGGCAGTGTTGGCAAACACGGCCAAAGGCAAAAAGGGACTTAGTGGGGACTGACAGAGGGATATTGGGGAAGGCTGTTCCCTTTGTCAGTGGGCATCCTAAGGATGCTAAGGAGTGGATCTGGGGTGACCACTCATGGATGGTTGGCCCAGTCTTGGAGAGACAAGACTGTGTTGCAAGTGGTATTGGACTACCAGTGCAGCAAAGGTGATTGGGCATAGCCTTAGCGTAACAGGCTGCTATGTCGGTGGTACCTTTGAGTGTCAGTCATGGGATTGGACACATAGAGCACTTAGACCAGGTGCAAGGGTTGAGTGGCATGGATGCCATTCTTGGGGCTAGCAAGTCCCAAGTCCTGAATTGGACTTATGGAGGTTGTGAATGAGACTCCTCCAAATGGTCGGAGGTGTGGTTAAGTGATTAAAGTAGAATGGAAAAATTAGTTGCTTACAACTTGGTATCGGAGCTGTTCCTTAGTCCGACTTTTATTGGTGCTCAAGTATATCACCATTGATATTGGCATCGGAAGGTCCTAGGAGTGGGCTTATCCTTGAGGAGTAGCATGTCGAGAGGACATGGCTCTCCACTCAAGTTCATGCGTGAACTTCGGCTTAATGTGGTGGATAGAAAAGTGGTCAATAATAGAACGACTTTGGGATCTTGGGAATAGTATATGGTTTTCCTTAGAGAGTTGAGGATGTGATCCAGATGAGCATTTAACTTAGCAAACTGGCTAATGTAGTTGTGGTAAACAACTATAGCTGGGATCACGGTAAAGATAAAGACTCTAAAACAATAAAGGAGTCACAAGATTATCCTCATATAGTTGAGGTTGGTGCTCATGAATGTGAGACCAGAAGTAATGACTGTGGGAGGTCAAATACGGAAGAGGGCTCAAGTCCTTGAAATGGTAGCCGGGGCTACTTTTAATAAATGTTGGAACAACCCAAGGAGTTGGGGGGTGTACTTAGAGATGAGTTGGTATTCTCATCACATGGACAAGTAGTCTTAAGGGGCAAAGGTTGCCCCAGAGAACAAAATCAAGTGTCAGAGCAACACTTGTGAAAATAGTCCTTGTGAGTGAAGACATGAATGCAAGAAGTGTATTCCAATGAGTTAGTGCCCGACAAGTAGGACCTTACGGGTCTGCGGATTAACCAAGTCCAAAACTGCTGGATGACTCAAGTAGAGTCAAGGAATGGTCCTAAAGGACTGATGGAAGCATTTGGACTGAAGTGTGTGGTACCCCACGAAGGATGGGGGGGATCATAGGATCCAAGGATAAGAACAGAGGGTATCTCATCGATGGCAAAATATGCCATGCTAAAGTCGTGGGAAGGGTGTTCCCAAAAAGAAAACAATTTTGAAACAAAGTTGTGTGTGACCTCTATGGTGCAGTGCTAACGGATGGTTGGCATGAGAAAGAGTGGTATTGGTCTTGGCAAAGACTTAGACACAAAGAAGAAGTGTCATAGAGGTAGGCTCGTGGAGCCGATGGTGTGGAGACACCAAATGTGCCAAGGTGTGATACCTTGAGGCTATGTTGGTGGGCTCATGAGAACCCCTTGCCAAAGGAATCCCAATGGAAATGGGAATGGCATAGCCTAAACTGCAGAGCATGCAGTTGGAGTGTGGTGACCTAGATAATGATGAAGGTGTGGAAGCACCAGCAATGAGTTGTAGGACTTGACAACTATGAGGCAACTAAGCAAGAGGTGCAAAATAATTGGTTAAACGGGTAGAAGGTAGCTACCCAAGCCTTCTTAATGGCATAAGGAAATTGGATATACCCTTACAGGGGATAAGTTGCTTATGTTGCGATATAGTAAGTCAATGTCATGAAAAGAAATACTCATTGTCAAGGAAGTTGTCATTGGGACACCTGAACACTCTAGAACACCAGGAGGTGGTGTTTGATGTCGCGAGGGCAATAGATAAGGCCCAAGGGACTAAGTCCTTAGCGAATGATGGATAGAAGGTGCTATCCAAATGTCCAAGGTGGCGGAGACAGGAGAAGACTGTCTACTCAAATTGGACAAAGCCAAAAATGAAATTTTGGCAAGGCTAGCGATGGGCATGTAAAGGCCCATAAGCAACAACATAATCTCGGTGTGTGGGATTATAGGGTGAGCATACCTAGATTGAGGAACCACTCCCTAGGCTACCAGGTAGGTTCATCCCCAAGAATACTTGCTAATGCATGATAGAAAGTGCAAAGCTATCCTCTTGATCTGGAGGAGAATGACCGAAGGAAAGGTGTGAAGCCAAAAGCAAGAAGTATGGGGGTAGAACCAAACCATAGGAATCGAAGGGCATAACCAAGGTTGGTTATGCCAGTTGGGAGTGGAGAATCAAGTGGGGGCTCGAGGGTGTTGCCGTTAGCAACCGTGATGCCATGGAGAGTCTAAAATATAGAATTATCCATGTTAGACTATATGGTAATTGGAAAGCTTGCAAAAAGGGAGGCCTTAGCCAGCTAAGGGACAGAGTTCCTTCAAAGTTCCCAAAGATGATTCTAGGTAGCTTAGTACCTAGAAAGGCCAAGCATAAATGGTTCAAAGAACGCACGAAATCAGAGTGGCACAGCAGAAGTGTGGTCTTGAAGCTTGCCATGAGGCAAGGCTATCAAGGTTAGGGAAGTAGTTCCCGAGTGTTCAAAGAGAGGGTTTTGAACAAAAGTCGATGATCAAGGGCTTTTACGCTTGTGCAGGAACCATGTTACAGTGGTCGGAGGACTTGCCAAAGCAAGATTGGCAAGTCAGGGGAACAAATACCCTAGTTGAAGGTGATAACTTCAAAAAGGGTGGGCCATGGGGCCAAGCATGGAGGAGTCCATGCATGATCACAGACTTGTCAAGTAAGAGGACTTGGCAGTGTGGAGGAACTAGGTTCCTAAGCTGTGATCTATAGCGTGCTTTGAGTATAAGTTGGTGCACTGGCGTGGGGAGTCACGCCAGGCATCCTTGGTGATGCCGTCTGTAGATGCATATACGGAGGTTGGGTTCGAGTCCCGACCCTCTAGTGCTTGGGTTCGAGTCCCAACTCACTAGGGCGTGGTGATGGTTTGGAATATGAGGACACTCATATTTCGGTGGTCATGGACTCTCAGTGAGGAGACTGGTTTGGGCACACCGCCAAGCGAGGGATGCTTCGGAGTCGTGATGCACGGTTAGATTGCTTAGAGTGAAAGCTCGGCATATCTAACTTGAATACTTTGGTGCAAAGGGCACCAAAGATGTGTTGGATGAGATGGGGACACCCAAGTCTCAGTTGCTATGGACCCTTGGCCGGAAGGGCTGGCTTGGGCGCACCGCCAAGTGTGGGGGATGCCCCCGGGGTTGTAGTTAACAAGTTAAAGGTCTGGAAGACCTAATACCTATTGGCAAACCTGTTAAGGTGCCGAGGTGAGATCACTAGGTGATCTTGTGGCTAAATAAGGACAAGGTCCTTGTTTGGGCTAAGGAATAAGGTTCTTAGTTCAAAGTGTTGATTTGAACTATTAATAAAGGTGTGGCTTGGTCAAGGTGACTAAGTGGGAAGGACACCTAAGGGAAATGAACTACTACAATACAATGGTATTATGAGTTCAAGAAAATAGTCTCCAGAGACAGGCCCATGGGTGGGTCACAAGGTTGGGCTAGGAAGAGAGCCTAGAACAGTGGGGAGACTTACTAGGGGTGAACACCCTAGTCTGGGCAAAGCAGATCCTTTGCTATGGAACCAAAAGAATACCTCAAGGAGGGAGGTAATGATCCTATGTTACTTGGTGCAACAATCCAAGGATAGGAGCAAAAGACGAGTGCCCAAGATAGGGCCGTGGAATCCATTAGAAAGAATCCAAGTGGCAAAGTTAGCCAAGGAACACTAATGTGTTTGATGCTAACGGATTGCGAAAAAAGAAGTGAACTTCCAAGGATGGATTCCCAAGTGCTCCAATTTGGCAAAGGAAAGGTTCCAAGTGAGGGAGCAACTAAGTAGCCAAAAGATAGGGCCGTGGACAGCCCTAGCACAAATAATGATAAATGGAACGTAATGCCAATGGTGGCACAAAAATAGAAAAGAGGATGAAGGTGCCCTCGAGTAGAGAACTTCCTAGGAGGGGAAGTGGAGTTGCACAAAATGTGCAAGGCAAGGTGTCGGAGACACCTAGGAAATTGACTTCAAGAAGTCAAAAGTAAACGTTCCAAAGTGCAAAGGTAGATCAATGGAATCTGTGACTACTCAAGAATGAGTAGTGGAATTGAGTTAGAGAGGGTGTCTCTAACAGGTTTAGTGAGAACTGAACCAATAAAAAGGAGCAACCCACCCCAGGTGGTCAAGTGAGTCTCTAAGTTAGAGAGACTATCCTCCTTAGAGGATGGGCAAGGCATGGTGAGCCTTTGGTGTCAAACTATTGACGAATATGAAGAAGGCATGGTGAGCCTTCAATGTCAAACCATTGACAAATATTGGCTAGGTGCCAAGGATGGAAATGGTAACACATGCGGGTGTTACTTTATAAAATGGTTTACCGTTCGATGAGGACATCGAACTTCATCTATGGGTGGTGGAGTTGTGAGACACAAAATCCCTAGGCCCCAAAGTGGAGCCGGAAAAGGTGCCACGTGGTAGTGGCCGAAGCGAAAGCCCAAACGAGTGTAACACGTTTGGACTAAAAGCTCTGACTTGGAAGGTCGAGAGTGGGAGTGGAACTCCCAACAAAGTGCTCAAGGAGCGAGCAATAAGCAAGGCTCCAAAAAGGGATCCAAAAAGGACCAACACATGACACGTGGAAGTGTCCGAGATGGAGTCCGATATGGAGTCCGAGATGGACCCGAAGTGGAGTCCGAGATGGAGTCCGATATGGAGTCCGAGATGGACCCGAAGTGGAGTCCGAGGTGGACCGAGACGGAGTCCGAGATGGACCTGAGATGGAGTCCAAGATGGACCGAGATGGAGCCCGAGATGGAGTCCGAGATGGAGTCCGAGATGTACCGAGACGGAGTCTGAGATGGAGTCCGAGATGGAGTCCGAGAAGGACCCGAGATGGAGTCCGAGGTCGAGACCGAGACCGGGACCGAGACCGAGACCGAGACCGAGATCGGGACCGAGACCGAGACCAGGACCGGGACCGAGACCGAGACCGAGGCCAAGGCTGAGACCGAGCCCGAGCCCAAGTCCGAGTCTGAGTCCAAGTCCGAGTCCGAGTCCGAGTCCGAGTTCGAGTCTGAGAGGGTGAAAGCCCAAAGTGTTCGTCTCCCAGACCCTGGGGGGTTTGGTGAGCTCCAAAAGTATAGTAAGGGGGAGGACTGCAATGGAGCCAGTTTGGCCAGGAAAGGCCAGTTTGGCCCAGGAAGGCCAGACCCAGTGTTGGGTGATGAGCTGACCACTGGGAAGTCCAAGACTAGAGTGAACATGGACCGACAAGTGGGGTAGCTTGGTGAAGTGTTCAAGAGCGGACTCTAGTTCCCCTGGGAGATCGACTGGCCGATGCTCCTAGTCCAAGTGTGGGTGGCACTACCTACTTGGATACCAGGCGTGGCTCAACAGAACCCCACTCTAAGCCCATGGCTAGAGCACCCAAGGGCGGAAGGCGGGGAAAGTACCTAGGTGGCTCGCGTAAGGCCATGGTGTTCCGAAATGTCATCCCAAAGGCCCAGACTGTGGAAAGGAAGAGGAGCAGTCATCTGGGGTGTGACCAAGGACACAGTCGTGTGGTGATGAAGTCCCAGAGGACTGTGGGACTTAGTGGTCGGGCCTGTGGGCCTCGATCCAGTGGCAGTGTTGGCAAACACAGCCAAAGGCAAAAAGGGACTTAGTGGGGACTGACAGAGGGATATTGGGGAAGGCTGTTCCCTTTGTCGGTGGGCATCCTAAGGATGCTAAGGAGTGGATCTGGGGTGACCACTCATGGATGGTTGGCCCAGTCTTGGAGAGACAAGACTGTGTTGCAAGTGGTATTGGACTACCAGTGTAGCAAAGGTGATTGGGCATAGCCTTAACGTAACATGTTGTTATGTCGGTGGTACCTTTGAGTGTCGGTCATGGGATTGGACACATGGAGCACTTAGACCAGGTGCAAGGGTTGAGTGGCATGGATGCCATTCTTGGGGTTAGCAAGTCCCAAGTCCTGAATTGGACTTATGGAGGTTGTGAATGAGACTCCTCCAAATGGTCGGAGGTGTGGTTAAGTGACTAAAGTAGAATGGAAAAATTAGTCGCTTACATCCTTGTGACGAGTTTGAACTCTTTAAAATAATTACATCACATATGATGCATGGACTATGTGGACTTTTTTATCCTAATAGAAAATGGTTCTTGCTCAAAAGGTTTTCCAAAAAAATTTAATTATGAAACAACATTTTTAGTTAATGGATATCCAAATTATTATAGACTAGAAAATGGATGTACAGTTTTTAAAAATTGTCAGACATCATATATAACTTTTAAACTTCCTGTTCCATTAAATGAAACTTTTATTTCTACTATTATAGCTAATAGTGAAGCATGCCAGAAAATAAAAAAATGCACATATGTTAATATGGGATGAAATTAGTATGGTTTACACACATGCATTTTTTGCCATTAATTTAGCATTACAAGATATAAAAAAAATGAATTACCTTTTGGAGGAATTATTCTTATTACAAGTGGCGACTTTAGACAAACACTACCAATTATTCCACATGGTCATCGAGTATAAATTGTTTCAAATTCAGTAAAAATGAATAGGTTATAGAAATTTTTAAAACACTTTCCTAAAAAGGAATATGAGACTAATTGAATACTTTTTATGGGCTGATTGGCTTCTTCAAATTGGAAATGGTAATAATTACATGAATTTACCCAATTTACTTTTAGAATCTATTACATTACCTTACACACAGGTAATAATATCCTCTATTGTTGATTTTGTTTTCCCATCTTTACAAGATATTTCAAACCCCTACATTGCATCTAATAGAGTCATACTTACCCCACTTAATGATGATGCTTTTCCAAAAAGATGAACATCCCTTGGACTTAGCAAAGCAAGAGCTTTTCATCCTTGAGGTATGTTTTCGATTCCATAGCTGATATACATATTTATAAAAATGTTGACTTTTTTGATATTGAACACCTAGAAGATTTTCCAATTGAATTCCTAAATTTCATTACTCCTTCTGGTCTTCCACCACATAAAATCTCGCTTAAAGAAGGTATTATCTTTATTTTATTGAGGAATATATGTCCATCAACTAGACTATATAATGGTACACACCTCATACTTAAACATGCCTTACCAACAATTCTAGACTATGAAATTATATTAAGCCAATTCAAAGGTACATGAGCTTTCATCCCTCAAATCACACTCACACCTTTAGACATAGAAATTTTAATTAAAATGTCTAGAAGACAATTTCTAGTGCGTTTATGGTATTGCCTTATAATCTCTAAATGTCAAGGCCAAACATTTGACCGAGTCACAATACACTTGTCATATCTAGTTTTCACCCATGACCAACTTTATATGGCTTTATCAAGATGCACATCACCAGCAGAATTAAGCATTAAAGTACAGAACACATCACTCTAAGGATAGTTATTCCCTTTGAGTCCTTTTACTTTCACTATCAACACAGTATATAAGAACGTTTTATCCTCCATGTATTGTTTATAGCACTAAAACAAATTCTTAATATAAATTAATGAACAAATAAAACAGCCTACTAATAGGACAGCATATGCTAGGCAAGTGCTAGTAATTATAAAACTAAGAAGATTGTAAATATAAAATATTTCTAGCCAACATTATTCCAAGATATAAAAGAATGGTGTAGGTCATGTCATATTTATCAAGTCTTTCAGAAGAATCCTTCAAACAAGAAGTCTTTATTCAATTTTGTCAACATGATCATTTGAGCAATAGGGTATAAATATTGTAGGACCAATTGTAGTGACATCAAGTTATAAAAATCTATCCTGGTGGCAATAAACTACCTTACTAAGTGGGCTAAAGCAATAAAAATTAAAACCAACATCAAGGAAGTTGTGATAAACTTTCTTGTTTAAAATATATGCATAAGGTTTGGTTGCCCATTAGAAATTGTTATTAACTAGGGTTCATATATATCTACTATCCAAAAGCTAATGGGTTGGTGGAGCTAATGTGTATTGTGCAACATTTTAGGAAAGTTGACTGCTGAGAAAAATAAAGTTTGGGATAAATAGAAAATAACAACATTATAGGTTTACACAACCACACATAAGGTAGTAATAAATTTCACTTCTTTTCAACAAGTTTATAAAATAGTAGCTATACTTCCAATTGAGTTGGAAATCTTAAGTCTATAATTAGTGTTTAAGCATGGAATAAGTGATAAGAAGGACTTGTAATTGAGGCTCATTCAACTTGAGAATCAATGTTAGCTCTTCAATATACAAAAACAGTTCAATAAAATAGAAAGCATAGATGTGATAAGAAATTTATAAAAGCTTTATAAATGGAAATCTAATGAATTATATTTGCTTGTAGATTTTAATGAAGAACAACAGAACACCTTAGTGCATGGATATAAATGTTCTAACTTCAACTATAAAACAACATTATCATTAGGATGTAAATAACCTACATGACTTATAGCCATGTGGCTTGTTTGGGTGGGATTATACAACCAAAAATGGCATGTTTAAAGTCAAGATGTCTGGATACAAGGTATGTATATACAAAACCATCCTCCTTATACCTCTACCATCAATTTTTCCTTATAATTTTAAAGTTGAAGTCAAAGTATAACTACTCTTTCCTTTCTATATCTTATATTTGTTCTATTACTTATCCACTTTACTTTATCACAAACCTTATATTCCACCATCTTTATAAAATAAAACTCTTATATTCAAGTATACCCTCCAACTTTGTAAAAGTTTCTACCACCATTCAAAAAATATTTCCTTGTGTAATATATGTATTCACTAATAGTCATCTAAATTTGCCACCTTTTCTACACCAATATTTTATGATACTAACAACAAAACATAAAATATATTCTAAGGACTATATAATGAAGAGCATTGAGTATGAAGTGATTTTAGTTTTGTAATATTCTTTTTTGATCCTTACTTCCTTAAAAAATGTAAAAATTACAATTTAGTAGAAATCCCTCTCCTCTCTCTTTCTCTCAAAGCACAAAGTATATAAAAATAGTGTGCCACTAACCACTAAATTCAAACATAATGATTTCATAATTGTGTAAAGAGAAGCTGAAAAATTAATGAAATATTTGTCAACTCTTTTATTAAAAGATTTATTCTTGATTACATCATTGCTCTGAAATTCCCTCTAAAGCACACCTAATGGAGTATGATGCATAAGTTATAGAAAAGATCATCTAAAGTCTTGCATTAGAGAAGTGAAATTTATCCTTCCTTGGCAATGATCATGGCCATATCTTCATTTTTGTCCTTGAACACAAGTAGCAACAATCATCAAAATTCTATCATGTCTCATGAAAAGTAAACATATATAGTTACAAATAGGAGAGATATGTTTCATAGCATTGTGCTACTTGAAAAGTATCATCAAAGTGGTTAGTGCAATTGCATGTATAAATCACATAAGATCTTGATAAAGTCTTAAATAACCCTTAATGAAGACAATGCAATTGCACAATCTCAAATGCATGCTTGAAGATATTCAAGAAAAAAGCTTTAATTACCATACCATTGTAATGCCATCTTTTGAAAATATGTAAACATTAAACATTGGCATAAGATAAGTGGCAATCATTATAAAGTGATTAAATGAATGATACACATCATCTATAGAATTCCAAAGGAAAAAATATAGTTTATGCAAGGATTAGCAATAAGAGCAAGAGAAGTTACATCATACACTATGAATGCCACCATCATCTAAGTGCATAATATCATATTTATTAGATACCAATTTTAAATAAAATATAAATTAAGATAAGTAATTGATAATTGATTAAAAAATAAAAAATTGCTACACATTGCATGTAGAAATATTTGATGTGCTTAATAGTAGTGTTATTCTTACTTATTAATCCAATTGATCAAATAAAGTTTATAATTATAAGCACGTTTGTAATTTATAAACACAAGATTAATCTTATTGCATATCAACCATTAGATGATAAAATAAAAAAGAATATACTAGAAAGGTTTTAAGAAATTTTATAAATTATAAAAATATTTATAAATTATAAATATAAGATTAATCTAAATGCATAACAACCATTAGATGGTAGAATATCCTAGGATATCCAAGTATATTTTATATATATCCACTACCATCCTAGCCCCCCTACAAGTTTGTTTAAGCAAACAAAAAATTCAAAGAGAGAATATTGAAGATTATATCATTTTTCAACCATCATTCAGTTTCTATTTCATTAGTTTCAATAAGCATCAAAACATTATTTATAAAAGATAATAAGACCATACAGCCCTTTTTTATTTGCAATTTTTCCTGAATTTCAAGTAAATTTATTCTCCCTTTGTATTTTGTGTCAGAACTTATAATAATTTTAGTGTTGTGATAACTGCAAATGATGTGTTTAAATCAGACATTCAAAATAATTCTTTTGTACAAACACATAAGTAGCCTAATGCAATTTTTCAGAATATTTGAACAAAAGCCTTTGGAAAGTTTAAGAAATATTTTAAATATCCTCGACTCAATATTTGTGGATTTTTTGGTGTTAGCAAATGAACTTTACCAGATATTGGAGAAAAATCCATAATGAAGATAGGCTTAGATCTAGAAATGCAATTTAATTTACACCATAATGATAAATGAAAGGTATACTGCCATTTCTAAGTACATCTATAGTAGAAGAAAGCACTCCTAAATTATTTCACAAATATAAAGAATGAGCTAGATAATTTCAAGAACTTTATCTCTGTATGGTGACCTTAAGTAAATAATAAATCGAGGTTAATTTCAAGTATATGTTGTATCCAATAAATCAAGTGGCTATAATAAAAATAACTAAAGACCACGATATAAAAATGAAAAAATAGAAAAAAATATATTGTTTCCATTTTTATTTTGGTACCAGGGATTACAATCAACTTCTTCAAGAAGTTCCTCCTTTGAATTTGCGACTTGCAGACTTGCAAATAGAAATTGCCTAAAGCTGAGATGTTGGAGCCTATAGAACAAACTCCCATTGAAAGGTTCATACTCAATTTCCTCACCAGCTTGAAAGTGAGCTCAAATGCACTTGCTATCACCACTTTTGACATTGTCCCAGCCAAGCCTATACCCCATTTTGTTACGTTTCACCTTATTTGACTAAATCACAATTTGACTCAGGAAAATGCCCGCGCAATCTCGGCCGCCAATCAAGAACAACGAAAAACACAAACCAGTCTCCTTTGATGGTCTGACAAAAGAGTCCTATCAAAACTCTCCACATCGCTCTCATATATAAGCTTCTCATGGAAACATAACGCTTTTATTCAAAGCATTGCTCAGTCGATCCACAATCATAGAGAAAACTTCATTGAAGGACGATGGAAAAGCTCATATTGTTCTCGCTGTTCTTGTCCATTGTCTCACGCTGCTTCGCTCAACTCGGCCAGACGAATGGTAGTGATTTTTCTGTAAACTTAAGCTTCACTGGTCCTCCATCACCAGGAACTTCATTGTCAGTCACTTGGTTGAACTCTCCAAGAAACTCCTCCACTGCTGTTCTCGCCAGCACTTCCGCTTCTTTTTGCCAGATCCAGATTCAAGCCACCAACACGCCGGTGCTGATCGGCCAGCCAACGCCAATCTTCTGGAGCTCGCCTTGCGCCCCGGGCCTAAACTGTTCCTCTCGATTCCAAGTCAACGGGAGCTTGGAGCTCGTCGTGATGGAGGAGGTGGTGTGGAGCACAAGCACAGATGGGAGAAATGCGAGCTTTGCGAGGCTCAGCGATGGTGGAGAGCTCTCACTTGTGACGTCCTCTAACCAGGTTGTATGGACGAGTAAGGATGGGCCACTGGCGGGGCTTTGTTTGATCAGACAAAGCAGTGCCGGATCATCCCTTGCAGTTCCTTGCGGCTTATTGATTCTGCTCGGGTCACTCCTTCTAGCGCTATGGAAGAGTGTGTAGATCTTCTATCACAATAAAATTCTTCCACCATTCCTTAAAAGATATCTCAGTGATCCACTAAGTCGATTCTTTGTCAGCTCTATAGATATATGTGAAGAACTAACTACAAGCACAAAGTGGGCGGTAGAGATTTGCCCGGGTGGAAAAATCATATCGGCTCACAATGTGCCAAGTTGATGCTTATCGGCTGTCCATGTGTCTTCCTTCTATCGTTAGACCCTAATCACTTGGCACTTGCCATGGAAGGTCTTTAGCTAGGTTTCTCGGATCGATCCATTCCTCCATGGCGTCGCTCGATCACAGGGAAGCACGGCGAGCACAGGTGCGCTGGGCTAGAATCGAGGGGCTGAGCCCGGTGTTGCCGATTCCACGCGATAATCTGGGCCTCGGCGGTGCTGGATTGGGATTCGCGAGCATCAGCTTGTTTGGACGCCGCAAGCCAGAGAATGCGGGCCGGGAGGAGGCTGCTCCGGCTCAAGCGGTGCCATACTCGCCGAAGCGCGGGACGTATGCGCATGACGCTCTACAGCGGAGGTTTAAGGTGGGATTTTAGATTGTTTTGTTTATTCCCATGCCGTGACGAAGGAAGATCTTTGTCTTTGGCTCTTTCAGGAGCTGGACAAGCAAAA
The DNA here is from genome assembly GCF_000143415.4 of Selaginella moellendorffii. Lineage (NCBI taxonomy): Eukaryota > Viridiplantae > Streptophyta > Lycopodiopsida > Selaginellales > Selaginellaceae > Selaginella > Selaginella moellendorffii. Next base: position 1,384,619 of record NW_003314268.1, read on the forward strand.
CGCTGGGCACATAAGCGAGAATGATCTGAAAGCGGTGCTCAAGAGCCTCAATCTCCCATCGTCGGAAGAGGTACTAAAATTCGGTGCTGTTAAGTGTTTGTTTTCTATTATCTCTTTGGTGTTGTGACGTTTTCTATGCACAGAATGTTCAAGAGTTTCTCGATTCGCTTGGTGGCAATACTGTGCCATTTGATCAGTTCGCGGAGTACGCTGTTAGCCGAGAAAACCTCCTGTTTGATACCTTCAGAGAGCTCGACAAGAATAACGTACGAATCATATCATGTCCGTCTAGTTCTTATTGTTCTCTGTTGTCTGTTTGGCTTGCAACAGACAGGATACCTTACTACGAACGAAATAAAAGCCGCGTTGGTGAAATACAAGTTCCGGTAGGCTGTGCAAAGTATGTGAATTGCGAAGTCTCTCTCTCGGTTTTCTTTTTTTTTTTTGCGTTTCAGGTTTTCGGACAGTGATCTGCAAGCACTTGCTCGGACCTACAGCAAAGTTGGTGCTGGTCCTTTTGATGAAAACCAGCTCTTTGATTTTGCTGATTACAGGTAATTCATATGCATTCTCGGTACTGGTGGTTGCGACTAAGAACTGAATTTTTACTGCAGGAATTGCTTGATGGCGTACAGTCAAAAGGATCTGATAGACGCGGATCAAGTTTGGGCTCGAGCTGCGATAGATGTAGGGGACGTGGATACATCTTTCCCTCTTATATCTGCGAAGAAAGGAAAAGCTGGCGACCTCCTCCTGTCGAAGGACAAGATATTGAAGCATTTGTCTCTTGGTGTGCTTGCCTCCGCAGTAACGAGGACGCTCGTGGCACCTCTGGAACGTGTGAAGGTACTACTCTTTTCACACCTTCCGAACATGACAAGAATTTGTTTGGCTGAAATTGCAGCTTCTCTCAACGGTGGATTCCAATATTGCTTTTGGGAAGGCTTTCGAAGAAATCCGGAAGTAAGCGGTTCTACTTACCTGGTTGCAGTTGCTGACATCACTTAGTGCTTGACTGCAGGGACGAGGGGTTTCAAGGACTTTTTAGAGGCAACTTACTGAATGTGGCCCGCGTGATTCCAACCAGGGTGCGACTTGCAAAACTCAAATTTGTTTCGCTTTGTTGACTGTTTGCATGTGTAGGTCGTGGAGTTCCTTGTTTATGACAAACTTAAAGAAACGCTGCTGAGTAAAAGAAAGCAGTCAGAGATTTCTAATTTCGATCGCTTACTTTTGGGGACGTTTGCGTCTATGGCTGGTGTTATTGCGGGGTATCCTCTGGATACCATGAGAACGGTTCTAGCGTCACAATTACCAAACAGGCATGTGGACGACTTGATGGTAAAATCTGCTTTGGACAATGGCGGATTTCTAAACTTGTACAGAGGCCTTATACCCAACTTGGTACGTAGTTTTACGAGCTGCGCTGTTTGCAATCTCTGATCCCTGAGTGTTTATTTGGCAGGCGAGGGCAGTACCATATACTCTGATAACTTTCACTGTATTTAATCATTTGCAAGAACGTCATAGACAAAAGACTGGTCCTGGTGGCGAGATTAAAACTTCCGTGGATGCTTTATTCGGGTAAGCGTTGTCTTACATTTTTGTGAAACCTGGTTTGACACGCGCTTGGCCATTTTCCACTTTAGGATAGTGGCGGCTACGGCGGCACAGACCCTGGTGCATCCTCTCGAAGTGGTTCAACGGAGGTTGCAGGTATCGTTGAGAGAACTTTGACCTGGATTAATTACTTGTACAGGCTGAGACTGCAAAGCAAGGAGTACTGGTATACAATAACATGATAAATGCTTTCCAAGTTATCCTTGAAAAGGAGGGTGTAAATGGCCTTTATTCAGGTATGTCGTGAATACTTTCGTTCTGTTTTGACTTGAGAAATGTTACAGGGTTGGCCGCAAGCTATGTCAAAATTGTTCCTGCGACTGCGATCTCCTTACTCCTGTATAAAGCGCTCAAAGAAAAGCTCGACGATAGGCAGAGGCGATAAGGTACTGCACGGTTTGTTTTCTGAGTGCCTCAAAATGGTTCATCTGCAGGTTTGGCGAGTCACGTGTTCACTGTTTTAGCTGCTTCCATTGTGGAAACTACTTATTGAACCACAGCTTCCGAAAACAGTTTGAACGACTTGATTAGTCACACGACTTGGGAGCCTGAAAAGGAAGGCCTTCAGGTATGCCTTCGGCAATATACGCTGAAAACCTTGTTTCTTTGGAATTACTAGATTTGCTCCTGCAACTAGCAAAGTCACCTGGTTCTATATCCACAAGACCATTAGAAGTAAAGTTCACGTACTCAATGAGCTTATCTCTCCGGTATGCGCCTGTACTTCTTTTGGTTTTTGCACGCGATCTTTGTGTCTTGTGCAACGTTTGTACATTGTTTAAGACGGTTCTCTGACGAAAAGTTGCACAAGGCATGACGATTGCGAGATGTTTCGAAGGCTAGAGCATAGGCTTGCTGGTAGTGGTCGGCAATGGTGATCTGGAGGAGAGTATTCTAAGATGATCGCGGCTGGCTGGTGACAATAGTTCCCGCGGCTAGATAGGCAGGAAGTTGAAGCGTCACGCTTGAGAGTTCCGGGTAGCAGAAGGAACACAGGGACATTGTTGGGGCTGCATATGGACAGGATCAATCAGGGAAAAGCTAGCTAGCAGCAAAGCGAGCTGTGGTACCGTCGAAATGAGAAGTTGGCGAAATGTGACGAAGAAGGGTCGTCCAACAGAAGGGACGTATCAAAGTCCGGGAAAATGGAAAGACCCAAGGAAAAGGAAGGCGGAGGCAGCCACGCGTTGGACGCAGACTGGAAATTCCAATGAATGCGCGTGTTGGGCGTCTCCAGACAACGACGAGGACGTTGATAAGTTAAATCAATATGAAGTACCAGGTAGCAAGCAAGCCAAGCAGAAGAGGCAGGGGGAGAGGAAAATCACAAGAGAAATGATAAGCTCCGCGATTAGAAGGCTGATGGTGGTGCATTTGGTGACGAGGAAAGGAGGCAGCAGAGTAGCAGCAGTAGCAGTGGCAGAAACAGCAGTAGCAGAGGAGCAACTCATCAGGCACAGACCACCTCTTTAGTGTTTTTCTTTTATGCTGTTCTTGCTGGCTATGGTGGGGAGAGGTGGGAAGCTTGGGGAAGTGTCACATACACAGGGAAGAGAAAGAACAGATGAAGGATTGAAGAAGAGGAGGCTGCTGTTGTACTAGACACACTCTAGTACAGAGGTTTGGACAGAAGGTCATAATTGGCATCATATGAATTCTCATCTCATGCAAGGAAAAACAGCAGCATTTAATAGCTGTCATGTGGCACACAAAGCTCACACACACACTCCCACACACTAAGTTTGGGAGCTGGCATTGGTGGGGAGAAGAGGCAGGCATTGTTTGCATGCTCAGTAAATGAATGCCCAGGATATTCTCTTAGCTTGTAAGAGCATCATTGCATGGTTCCCAAGTGGAAAGGTGGTGGAGTTTTGGGGGTTAGAGACCTCTAGAGAGAGATTAGAACACATGTTTGCTATCTGATCGTTGGGGGCCATGAATTGATGAACTTCTTCACCCTCTGTGAAAAGGATTGTCTGTGTACACAGCCAGCAAGCAAGCAACCAGGGGTTTCAACTTTACAGTATTTATTTGCATAGATTAGGAGGAGCAGAGAGGCAAGGACAAATTTGTTCCAGGCTAGTGACAATGGCAAGGCTCTCAACCAAGAACAAGAACAATTTCTCTTTGCAGCAGCAACAGTCAAATAGTGGAGGGGAGACTGCTGTTGCTGGTGCCACCCAATGTTAGGCTGGCCGCCTTCACTACCCTTGCTCTCAACTCTTTCTCTCTCATTTTATAAGACAACTGTTGGAATCCTGCACCAAGTATATATAATATTATTATATATTTCCTAGTTTTCTGTTCTGGTTGCAGTTTAAAATTCCAAATTCAGGACTCTTTGTATGATATGTGGAGTGTTTTCTCTTTCTTGTATGATATGTGGAGTGTTTTCTCTCTGCTGTGCATGGCTGCCAACGTTTTTAAAGCGCCCCCCTCCTCCCACCTGTGGAAAGGAAGTTAGGGATGTGGCTGAAATTGGCCTGTTATTGTTGTTTGTTTGTTTGCTTGCTTCTAGCCTAGTGGTCCACCTTTGACCGCACCCCTCCACCCTTTTGTTTTGCTTGGCATTATTCTTACCTTTTATCACCACAACTGCTAGCCATGCAACCAAAGATCTCAGGAGAAAAAGAGGTGTGTGTTTTGTGGGTGGTAAAAGATTGAGATGAAATGAGAGAGAGAGGCCCCAGCCAGCCAAGCAATAGCTACATTCATTCAATTCAAATCTTTTGGGCATTCTTTACCACCTTTTTGCAACATCTGACCGGGCGCGTCCGTACCGTGGATCTGGGCCCGGGATTTAGCACGCCCATCGAAAGTGAGATGGTTGACGACGAGGGGAAGAATACTGAGCATCTGGATTGCCCTGAAATTTTGGGAGTGATGCGATCTTGGTGGTGGTGTATTTCCACGAGCCTTTCCTTTAGGTGGAGGCGGGTGAAAAAGTCTCTCGCCCAAAATTCAACAGGCTGGAAAGGCAACGAGTTCTCAGCCTTTCAAGAACTTGAGATGACAAGAGTATACGGAAGAGGAAGAATTTCCAGCTCCATGCTCGTTTACGTTTCGTTCGTTCTATCCATCAATCAATCAATCAAGCCATCCAAGGTAGAGATTTGGGCACAAATGTGGTAAGAAAAAGGTGGTGCGGCTGGCTTTTCATTGCATTCTAGGCAGCTACTAGCTGCTAGCCAGCTACAAGAATTCATGTAAAGCGCAAAAAAAAAAAAAACAAAAAAAAAAGAGAGAGTGGTCACTTCATTTGTTTTGTCCTTGCCTCTTTTTTCTTCGATTTCGTCCCCAACGGGCAGCGAAAATTCGTCCCCTAGCTAACCTAAAATCTACGCATCAGTCAAATCTAGAAGCCCTCTCGCACCAGGAATATCCCTCCACGTTTTGAAATTCAAAGGCTTTGGCGCGCGCGCGAAGTGCGGAGATTGGACGATCGACCGAATCGAATTCTTCCCGGCGAGTGAGGCGAGTGGAGGAGAGGAGAGTGGAGTGGAGCGAGTGAAATCGACCCACACGACTTTGGAGTGGGCGCGGCAATGATTAATCATTGAATACAGGGAGATTTTCCCAGCCGGAGGTACAAGGCATGGCGGCCAGAAGTGCCCAGAAAGAGCAACAAGCAACGACGAACAAGGAACAAAGGAACGGAAAAAGCAACACGGCAGATAGCAGCACAGCTAGTGCTAGAAGAGCCAAAAAAGATAGAGAAAGCAAAAGCAAAACAAAACACCCCCTCAAGATCTGGACAGACAAAGCCTGCGCAGGGAGGAAAGCAAAGAAAAGGAGAAATTTCATCATCGCTCACTACGTCTCTCAGATCCCCTCCTTGTCTCTCGCGAGAAAAAGCTACTCCATGCGTGCTCAAAGGAGGGAGGAAAAGAATTTCAAAGGAAAAAGGAACAAAGAAGAAGAAAAGGAGAGACAAGAAAAAAAATCACCACCTTCGCTGCAATCTACAAACAATGTTAGCCGCTACTCTTCTCCGGAACCAATTCGCGCATCCATCGTCCAATCCTCTCTCGCCCAATTCCCAGCTCTCGATGGAGAAAATCTCCACGACCCAAGACCCAAAATCCTCCCAGGACCCAGGGCGCTCGCTCTCCTAGATGCTCGAATTGGACGTGCCCACCGCGGCGCCGCGCACCCACCGCCAAAAGTACTCCCCGCCGCGCAGCCCAATGACGCTGGGCGGGCGGTCGCTCCTCGCGCTCGCCATCACCGTACGGTAGACGTACAGCATATCCACCGTATATTCGTCCTCCGTGCTCTCCTTGACGAGCTCCACGTTGAGCCATGGCAGCTTCTTGGACAGCTCGTCGCAGCCGGCGATGCTCACCCGGCAGCCCGAGAGCCAGAGGAAGCGCATCGTCTCGTAGCGCTCCAGCCCCGCCAGGAGCGCGCGATCGCCAAACGGGCAGTCGCGGATCTCCAGCTTGCGGATCTTGGTGCATCCCCGGAACACCGCCTCCAGTCCCACATCGCTGTCCGCCGCGAACGCCACCGAGAGCGTCTCCACGTTCTTGCCGAATTCGCCGATGTACTGGAAGGCGCGATCGGTGAGCAGGCCCGAGACCGCGAGGCGCTTGAGCTCCTTGCAGTTCTTGACGATGGCGCCGAATCCCTCGTCCAGCGGCTCGCCTGTGACGTGATCCGGCTGCCGGGTGGTGATGATGCACAGGCGGAAGCGGCGCATCTTGGAGCAGGCGCGCGACATGGCAGTGATGGCCGAGTTCGTCATCCGGCGGCAGAAGTAGAGGATCGAGGAGAGGTTGGCGCAGCCCTCGGAGATGGCGAGCAGGCCTTGCTCGGTCACCACGCCAACGCCCTCGTGATCCGCCGGGAACACCCGCAGCTCGCGAAGATCCTTGCAGGTGTTGGCCACGATGCGCAGCCCCGCGTCCTCGACATTGTCCTGGAGCTGCGACCAGGGGAGAAAAGCAAAAGTGAGATGGATGGATCACGGATCGATCGATCGAGAGAATGCATGGGCTTTTTGACTAGATCGATCGAGAGCGAGCGAGAGGCTGCTTGCCTCCATTCATGAGCGAATGAATCGCAAGCAATCATGATGCAAGAGAAGGGATGCCAATGGCCACACCAGCAAAAACCGAAAAAGCAAAAAGGAGCAAAAGTCAGAGAGGCTCGCATGTTCATTGTTCAGAATCAAACCATCACGCAGAAGGGGAAAAAAAAAAAAAAAAACGAGAAAAGAAAAGAGAGAACACCAGAGAAGGGGACAGCCACAAATCGACCTGGAGACGACCCAAGAGGCAAAACTCAGCGCAACCCAGCTCGTGATTCCCGCGGCCGGGTATAACCCATCAAGGAAATCGCGAATGCACGCCCGTAACAAGGAGCCCACGATTGAGATCACACCCAACCAAAAAGAAACGCAAAAAAAAAAACAAACAAAAACACCGCACAAAAGCAGGGGATCACATACCATCAATGCACGCACACGAACACTACTACTACTACTAAAAGCTCGCCTCGATCGATCAATCACCATGGAGCAACAAGACGCCATAGAACCATGAGAAATCCAAGAGCGAGAGCGAGAGCGAGAGAGACTTACCCACAACCTCTGGAGCTTGTGGCAGTGGCTGAGCAGCTGGAGGAGATCCGCGTTGCGGAGGTTGGCGTAGCTGAGGTTGAGCGAGAGGAGGTTGAGGCAAACCGGGTAGAGCGCGATGAGACACGGCGGCTCCGCCTCCCAGATCCCGGACAAGCTCTGCAGCTTGGTGCAACTCGAGAGGCACGCACCCAGGTCCTGAATCCGCTCCCACTGAATCATCTCCTGCTGCTCCGGAGCCGGCTGCGGCGGCTGCACCTGCACCTGCACCTGCATCTGCGCCTGAAGCTGCTGCGGAAGCGGAAGCGGAAGCCCGCCTACGCCAACTGCTCCGCCGCCGTTAAGGTTCCCGATGCCGCTCATCGAGCCCGTGCCCAGATCCGTGAGCTGCGGCCCGCAGCGGTGGAGCAGCTTCTGCAATTGCCACAGCGCCACCTTTTTGTTGAGGCCCAGGCTCCGGAGCTGCGGGTTGCGGGCGACCAGCGCGTCCAGGGCGTCGAAGTCCACCGCCGCGTCCAGGCAGGAGAAGTGGAGCGCGAGGAGCGAGGTTGTGCTGTCCGGGAAGGCGCTGATCCAGTCCACGCTGCTGTGATCCTCCACCAGGCTCTCCTGGAGGTTGAGCTCCTGCAAGTTCCTGGAGAGATCATCACGGCGATGGCGATGAGCATTCAATCAATCCGTCCAGAGGAGAGGAGATGCTTACCGGCAGTTCCTGGCGATGGAGGCGAGGCCCTTGGTGCTGAAGCCGTCGCAATTGTTGAGCACGATGACGCGGAAGCCTGGGAAGGAGGTGGCGAGGAGATCGAGCGCCTCGTCGCTCACGCACATCCGCTTGAGGCGGAGCTCCTCAAGCGGGAGTGACGCGTGCGCGAAGGTGACGATCCATGGCAGGAGGTAGGCTCCCCAATGCGGGGGCAAGAGATTGAAATCCGCGAAGCGCGGCTTGCCCTTGAGCGTGAGGGAGCGCACCTTGGGGAAGCGTCGCGCGACGAGCTCCGGCGAGACCGAGTAGCAGTTGCCGATGAAGAGGTTGGCGCGGCTGGCGGCCTCGGCCTTGTACCACGACTTGCAGACGAGCGACACCGAGTTGCGATCGCGGTGGGAGGAGAGGAAGACGAGGACGTGCTCGAGGATGTCGTCCGGGAACTCGTACACCATGTCTCGGGCGAAGCCTCTCATCAAAGCCCGGCGATTGGAAGCGATCTAGCTTGAAGAGTGGGGGTGGAGAAACAGGGGAGCGGTGGATCAATCGGCGGGATTTGGCGCGTGGGTTCGCGAGTGGAGGGCTGCTCCTGGCGATTGGGAGGATTCTAGAGCGACCCAAGTCCCTATCTCCAGCTGTTCTTGTCTCCTGGCAGGACCCATCAAGACCAAATCCCTCTCGCTCTCTCGCTCTTCCAAGTTGCGTTTGAATCCACCAGCATCTGTGTCTCTCCCCGGCCGCGATCTAGCTAAGCACAGCTATGGCCGCGTGGGATCCCTTGGAACCCCCGACCACCAGCACAAGCCACAGCGCGCTTGTTCTTTTGCTTGTTCTTCCGTCTCTCCTTTATCCCCTCCCCCCCCTGTTCTTGCGCTCGCTCGTCGGTGCCACCCACTGTATCAGACACCTATTCGCTGCTGGTGGTCCGTCCTCCTCATCCATTCTCGCCATTCCCGCCGGGTCAAAGCGCCCAGATCGCCGAATCCATCTCCTCCATCGCCGCAAGAACGACCACCCGATCAAAATCAATCAATCAACCTATCACCGCTTTCCTTGTCTTCCCTCTCCAGGATCGAGAAGAGGAACTCTCTAGCTAGCACCAATTTCTTGGCTCTCGCTCGCATCGCTCGCTCTCTCGCGACTCGCGAGCGACAAAAAAAAAAAACATAAGAAAAAAACACACACACTCACACCCTTGATTTCGAGCACACTAAACTGGATTTGCGTCAAATCTTGGGGTACGCTTGGCTGTCGGATTTGAGAGCGCGACTGACGTCCGCCGGCCACCCGCCTCGTATAAAGCGGGAAAACGGACCGTATCTCGCATTAACCACGCCGTAGCGTACTGCTCTACATACAGCCCTAAGCACCCGGCGAATATTCGGGCTTGCGCTGGTCAAGCCTTTGACCGCATATTCCGCCAAAGATGCGCCCCTCTAAATGGCCCATCATAAATTTTTGTGCCACGTTGGTACTTGGAAAAGTAGCCGTAGCATTGTGCATGATCATCATCAGCCAACGTACTTACTATCATTCGGGCGAGAAAATAAAAGGAAAATTCTCCAAGGTGTTTTGCCTGCTATGGTTAAGATTTGGTAGAGATTTTTTATTTTTTTTAGAAGTTTGCTTCGCGGATCCCCCATTCAGGCTCGATCAGGCATGTCGGCGTCTCATTTAAATCGCTGTTCTAGCCTGCTTTTGTTCGTGTCTCGAGTTTTATGATCCGATCGGTGTAAGTAGCTGCTAACTTTGAGATGAAATGTCCACTCTCGGCTCAACTCAACTCGATGCGATGCGAAGACAATGCTGCGCTAAACTCGCTGGTTCGTCCTAGTAATCCAAAATGGGTACTTTTACCTCGTAAGTTTTTCCGTGTAGCGAAGCTCGCGCTCGCAGTCCTTTCAATCGATTTAACAATCGATCCTGTTGCAGAGGCAGCAGCGGCGGAGATATCTGCATGAGAGCCAAGCAAAAAACTCGTGAATGCAGTGAGACTCGACGAAATCATGCTTACCAGTGCCACAACTCCATAGTTTAGCTTTAAAAAACCTACCTCGATCGATGGCTGATAGATGGGCAGAACGTTTTTCTCGCCCAGCCATGGCGGACCAGAAGCTAGCCCCTCTCCTTTGCCTCTCTGCCAAAGCCGTGCCTTGTGTGAGTGAGACGAAGAACGAAGAAGATGGAAGCAAAAGGAGTGATAGCTTACTTATTTACTCGCTCCTCCTTTCAAGGCACGATGAAAAATGATATCTTATGATCGCTGCTGCTACCTCTGATTCCTGGAGTCTCTGCTCGCTCGCTGCTCGCATTTCTGTGCATGGCGATCAATGCAATGCCTCTTTCCAGTCTGGACTGATCCAACTCCGATCTGATTGATCGTTTGATTCTTCCGAAATCCCTCCAGGAAATAAAAACTCTCCCCTCGCCATAGGTGGTGGGGAGGAGCTTGTGTATTCCTTCACTTTCTCCAGTTGCTATATATACATACCTCTTCCTTTTGCGCTGGTCAGTGGTGGTGGATGATTGATATAAAAACCTTGCATGGTTTTTCTTTGCGCTCGCCTCGTTTTCTGAGACAAAATCGACAAAAGTAAGTGAGGAATCCAACAGCAGCAGCGACTCTAAACGCAAATCCCTCTAGCTAAGCTAAAGAATGCTTGTTTATTTTTGTGATCTTCTCGGAGCACGAGGATCATGACGAGTAACTCTCATGATCTCCTCTCGCTGGTTTGATCCCAAGCACTAGATGGGTCGTGAGAGAATCGAGCAGTGACGCTACATACCTTGGATCCGAGGACGAGCGTCATGACCCAGCAGCGTCGTCATCGCGAGGGACCAGCGATTATAGCCGAAAACCCTGCCAACATTTTAACACGCTCTCAAGTTTTTGCATAAACAAAACCTCTTACGGAAAAGCGCGAGCAAACAAGAAGAAGAAGCGTCGATTACTTTATTCCCTGCGGCTTTTGCTTCTCAGGAATGATTGAAGCGAAGCTTCTTTCCTTCGCAGAGAGAAAAAGATATAAAAAAACGAAAGGAAAAACAAATTTTTAGACGAAGATGAGGAAGAAAGAAGAAGAACCTCGCATTGAAACAATGATTGTGTTCGTAGGAGAACTTGCATCGTCTCGTCGCCAAGGAGAAATAATTTAATCTTCTTTCTCCCAGCGAATAAACTCCGCTTTTCTCTTTCGTTTAGCGGCTGTTCATGATGGTCCAGATTTAATTCCGGTGCTCCATTTGTGGTAGCTGCTTTTTTGACTTGGATAAACAAATACTTCCACCCCAAAGTTGCTGCGTTCATCTGGGAGATTTTCGTGCAAGACCAATGGGAGGAAAAAGCGAAAGCTCTCTGTGAAATGCAGCAGCAAAAATATACGAATCAATCAAGCAATCAATGCCGAATTGAAAAAGTCGCTCGCGTACCTCTGAGAAGTTTGTTTCTTTTTTCTTTCTATTGCCTGTTCCTTTTTCTCCATTGGCAACTAACCGGCCAGAGCGACGAGGCTTTGCTGGACAACGGGAACTGCGGCCACCACCGACGAGATTATTCCCGTGAGAGCATAAGCTATCGCACAAAACGGTAGTGCCTCGGGTTCTTTTGCGGATAGCGCTGCAGTGCCTAATCCATGAGCACTGGCAAGAAGAAAAAGAAGAAGAAGGATCAGGACGATGATGAGACATTAAAGTTCACGCATTTTAAAATGCAAACCTGGAAGCTGTAGCCATCCCTCTAGCAATCGGGTCGTCCAGTTCGAGCTTATCCATTAATGTCTGCGCGAAGTTTGCTCCGACAAGACCGGTCAACACCACAACTGCTGCTGTCAACGATTGATTTTGAGCTGTAGAAAATACCTGGGAGCTTACAAAACGATTCAATAGCAGGATAAAGTGAAAAGCAAACCTTCGAGTAGAGACGAGATTGGCAGCGCTAAAGCAACAGTAACACATCTCGGTACTATAGCTCGAGTGAATTGTCCGTCCAGGCCGAGGACTCGTCCAGCTGCTGCGGTGGAATACAGAGAAAAAAGCGACGATGCAATAACTGCTGAAAAAATCTCCGCGGCGTGCCTCTTGACAAGCTGAGTTTGGAAGAAACAAATTACTCTAAGTGAATGAACGAACGAGTCATATAAGATCTTACAGAAACGTCACCTTTCTTTGACGAAACATCGAGAACGAGAAAGAGAGAATCACCGAACCAAGAAATCCCATGAGCAAGTCACCGGCACCAGGATCCCTAGGATTCTTTGTCAAATAAGCTCCTGACAAAGAGGAATTTGACAAAACACGAATAAGTTGCAAAACAGGTTGCACAGGAAGTGTACCTAGTATTGATTCGAATCCTCTTTGCGTGAAAAGGCCGAGCAAGAACGCGGCCAGGTCTGCAGCTATAGCACAGCACACAATCGGATGGAGCACCTTCTTAAGATCCGCTGGGAAGCTACAGCAGACAATGAAACAAAAAGTCGGTTAGAACTAAAGTTGGACGAGCAAACCTTGAGCCCAGCATATATCCGAGAACAGTTGCTGCAAGTAGAAAAGGCAGCGCTGTTGCTGGAAATGATCCAAGAGCCCCGGGAGACAAAACCGCTAGACCAAACGACAATACAAACACGATGGACCAGGCTGTTATCTCTTTCGTTGTGAATGGAGCAGGCTTTGGAGTCGGCTCCGTGGGCTCTAGCTTGGTTCGAACGATTCCCCTGACAGCCACCGCAGTGTATCCCGCCACAGCCAAAGTTGCAGCCCATCCAAAAACTGCCAAGGAACAAACTATATCAGTAATGCCAAAACTTGAAACAGTTCTTTTATCTTACCGAGAATGGCACCAATCTTTGCACCAGCGGACGCAGGAATACCTTTGGTTGCAAGTGGAATGACGACCAAGGAAGGCACATAAAAAAGTGGCAGCCATCTTTGTATGAACGTGATCGCTGGAGAAAAAAAGGAGACCACCGACGCAGCCGAGTCGGGTGATGCCGCGTCCAAAACGTTGAGGATGACGAAGATGCAAAACATCCCAAACAACGCACTTGGAAACTTTATCGACGCTGAAACGAAGAGTTTCTTGAGTAGCTTATCCAGTCCCAGGAAAATTCCCAGTGACACTCCCAGATGAGCCACCTACATTTGCAAGAAAACTTCAGTACTTCGAGAACTTGGCCGATAGAAAAAAAGAAAACGAAAACGAAAACCTGGATCTACCTAGGACAAAAACTCAAAAGAACTTACTCAGATCTCTCAACATAGAAGAAACATTACCTGCGTGAGTGCCAGAGAAGAAGCTCTCCCTTCTCCACTGTTGTGTCCTTCGGTGCTCGAGGATCTTCGCACGAGAACGAGACGACGATTTCTTCCCGAGAGCGCAAGTAAGTTACTCTGGATGTCCAGTCCTCCACCACCACCAAGTCTCGAGAGAAGAACACGACCAGTTCCACTTCGATTTCCAGGCTCGCAGGTATTTCTCTTCCATTTCTCTGGAGGATGGCAGCTCGGGCGAGGAGATCTGAGACTTAAACTCAGCAATGCCATCGAATCTACGTACCAATCGGCTACCAGGGATCCACTGTTCTTCCCGTCTCTTATCTCGTGAAGCCCAGACCTGTGGAAGAAAAAAATTCTTCTATCTTAAAAAACCACCCAATAAAACCATGCCACTTCTTTTGTCGGGACCACGACACATACCTTTAAGTGTAACCGAAGGAAAAAAAGAGAAACCCTTGCTCCTCCTCTCCGTCGATTGATCGCTCCAGCTCCATCGATTGATGCGAATGGCGCTGGCGGGGATCGCCGCGGCGGGAGCTATGGCAGCCGGGGGAGTGGCGCTGTGGAAATTCCGGCCCAAGGATCCCATCTTCGAGGTAACCTCGATCGAATTCAAGGGATTCCAGATGCGCTTCTGCACGGATTCGCCGATGCTCATGGCGGTGATCGATGTGGAGCTGGTGCTGAGCATCAGCGTCACCAATCCCAACGTCGCGCCGATCGCGTACACGAGCACTACCATGGACATCTTCTACCATGACACACTTCTAGGGCAAGCCAAGGTGAGTTCTACTATACTTTCTATAGTTTTCTTCGTTCTTCCAAGAGAATGTCAAGGCGTGCTAGATCTTTTTTTTTTTCTCTTTGTCTTGATCAAATCAATGCTTTGAGATGGCAGCCAGCATTTTTTCGTTAGATCATCCATCACTCCTGTCAAGAATTGTTCTAGATTGGGAACACGTAGAAACAAGTTATTCACAAGGAAAACTATGAAAAACAATTGTGACCAATCAAGATCTCGATTGTTCACGATTGCTCATAGTTTATCCTCGTGAATATCTTGTTTCTTCGATTAAGGAATTGCTACATTGTTTTCCTCGTGAATTGCCTGTTTCTTTGATCAAGGAATTGCTACATTGTCTTGGTTCGCATGAATAGCACTCCAATCTCTTCTTCTTCAAATTTGAGCTAGAAATCTAAACTTCCGTAGAAATCGAGAGCTTGGAAGTTCTTCCAGAGCTCGAGAGCGTGCATTCACGTCTAAACAACAACAACAAAAAAATTTCCTTTTTTTTTTTCTTCCAGGTTGACGAAGGCACCCAGGAGGCCGATTCCACCAAAATCCTGCGCGTCCCCGCCAAGCTCGATGGCCTCCAAGTCACGAACCACGTCAAGGATCTCATCAAAGACGTGTATAAGCGCGAGATGCTGCTCCACTCCACCGTCACGATCTGCGGCGCCGCCAGAGTCTGGAAATGGCGCCACAAATTCGAGGTTTGTCGTCTCAATTCATCGCGCTCAAATCTCTCAATCGCGCTGGTCTTCCAGGTTCACGTCGACAGCGACATCAAGGTCGATCCAATCTACCTCGACGTGATCGAGCAGGAGAATCGCGTCCATATGGAAATGCCGCTGGTGGCGGGATGAGAAGCTCTGTTTTTAGGGTTCTTGAATAAATGTCACTCTGTTTTTAGGGAATTTTGTCCCCTGTTTCTAGGGCTATTGCGAGTTTCGCCGATCCAAGCGTGATTTCCACGAATTATTTTAGTGGGCTCGCAGCTGCCGGACAGCTGCGCGGACCCAATTGCCTGATTCCGCGCGCAACAGAGCAAAACAGGGCGGAATCTCGCAAGCCCAGGTGAGTGCAACGAAATGATTCATGGACGAACAACAACAGCAACCATAAGAACAAGGAAAAAGATGATGGAATTGTCGACGATCCATTCCATCGATGAGAGGATCGAGGCATTAAAAAAGCCTCTGGGGAATTTCGAGAGGCTGGTTTCTCGTTCGCGCTCTTGCCTGCCTCATATCTCATCTCGTTTGATCTGTCTTGCGTGTACTTTGGCCAAAGAACATGTCCAAAAGAAACAAAGGTATTTATATATATTGTGTTGGTTGACCACTCTCCCCCTGTGTAGTCATGGTCCATGTCTCTCACTCAACACACTCAAAGAATATCTCTCTATCTCACATATCACACACACAACACTCAAATCCTCACTCTGGGATTCAAATCTCGGCTTTTCAATCGCTTGGGCAGCCGCAGCGCGCGATTTCCTTGGATGGGCAGCCGCGAATCGGGAGAATTCATCCCGAATTGCAGTAGAATCGCAGCATCGGACCAGCGATGAACCAGAGCACTGGGGATTGTGCTTGATTCGTCCATCCATTCCCGTCGATCGATCGATTGGAGCTGGCGAGAGGTCTCACATCACAGCGACGGTGCGATCTGGCTTGCCCGGCCCGTGCGAATGCGAGGGAGGCGGATTGGAAGAGGACGAGGACGAGAAGAGCTTCCGCAAGCCATGAACCCTAACGCTCCGGAGCGACGGCCCAATGCACGCCGGGACGTGAAGAACGGGCGTCACTCGCACGCTCGAGGAGGAAGGCTTGTGATCCGATGGCCGCCTCCAGTTGCTCTCGCTGTGCGGGCGCGAATTCCCGATCAGGACGTGGTCCTGGAGCTGCATCTTGGCCGATAGCGTGGAAGAATTCGCCTTGCGATTGCTCCCACTTCTCTGGAGATTGCTGCCACTGTTCTTCCCTGCCGACGAGTTCTGGAGCTGCCCATGGAGCCTGGCGTTAGAGATTCCAGCCGATGATCGCCGCCCCCTGCTGCTAGCCCGGCCTCTGTTCGAATCGGGCTTGCTCCTGCTCGAATTTCTGCCCGGGGCGATGGCGATCTCGTCTGGGAAATCCGCGGAGGAGGAGGAAGAGGAATTAGCCGACGACGCTGTCCAATTTGAGGAGGAATTGGAGGAAGTAGACGAGACCGACGAGGAGTGGAGCGCCAGGATCTCGGGATCGCAGGAATTAGAGGAGGAATCCTTGAGCAGCGGCACCAGAGAGCTGTCATGGACAATCTCCGCCGGATCATCCGGAGGAGAGATCTCTGGCGCATTGGAGCTGCTGGAATTGGAGCTGCTACTCCGGTTAAAGATCATCTTGAGAAGCTTGGCTGGAACACCTTGCTTGGAAGAACTCGATGCTTTTGGGGAAGAAATGGATTTTCTTTGAAACCCGAAGAGATCTCTCCAGCGGCTGGAAGAAGAACATTTGCCAGATTTTGGGGGCGAGGAGGGGCGCGAGGTGTAGCCCGGCGGGGGATAGGAAGAGGATTTGAGCGTGGACGCCACCACCAATGGGCGAGCGGGAGATCTCAGCGAGCGCTCGCGGCGCATTAGGGCAACCGGTGGCGATCTTGCCACGATCGATCCTTGCTGCTGCTTCATCTGGGCGGTGGGCTGGTTCTTCCCAGGCGGCGCTGGATCCATCCGGAGCTCGGACAAGTCCTGGACCATTTGGATTCGCGGAGGGAGATGGAGTGGCAGGAGCTTGCCCTTGTAGAAGAGCTCGTCGGCGGAGAGCATTGGGGGGTTCTTGGGCGGCGCCGCGCGATCGCTAGCGGCGGTGGCGCTGGCCGTGAATTCAAACTCGCCAGACGAGGAGGAGGGGCGGTGGCGCGGCGATAGCGAAGCGCCCACATTGCTGCCGGGATGATCTAGATCGCCCAGTTGGGCGAAATCGTTGGAGAACGAGATCCGTGGGCTGTGCCAAGATCTACCGCTGCTGCTCCTGCTGCTACTGCCGCCGCCGCCGCTGCCCAGATCATCCGAGAGCTCCACCGATTCCAAGAAGCTCTTGCCCGCCATAGCTATGGCCTTCCTCTTCCCGGCCTGTGATCGAGGCAGCGCGGCCTCTGGAAACCATGAGTCGTCCGCGGCGATTCCACTCCACTTCCTCTCGCCACTAGCATTTCTCGCGATCAGCGATGGATCGATCGATCCAGGAGGGGGAGAGCTACGAAAGATCCAATTGCTGGCCGGAAAGGAATCGCCAGGCGATGCCCTGTACTTTCTGGGCTAAATAGCAAGGAAAAGAGGATGGGTCATGGCTTTGCTTGTAGCAAGCACAACAGTGCAGCCATAGACAGGCGGGCAAAACTCCCCCACACGTGCCACGTGGACACGTCGTGCGAATCGGACGGACGCGATCGTCCTATACACCGAGACCGGATTAGTTATGATACGACGGCATAAACCCCCGTGGTTTAGACCATGATTAGTACGGACATACTGCCAGGGTGGGCCACATGGGGTTTAAATCCAGTACGGCCCACGTGGCCAGAACAATATTTGTCTTTCCCGGTTATGTTAATCGTAGCCCCTAAAGTAGAAGCGTATGGAATCTCGCAGGAATCTTCCGTTCCATGGTAGCTGGATAGAGAGGAATTTTTACCTAAGTGACAAGCGCTTGTACTTTACCTTGCAGCGGAATAAAGCTGCGCAGCAAAAAGAAGATCTCTACCAAATACGAGCCGTCCATTCCAGGATCTATCCAACGGCTGCAATTTAACATTTTAAAATCTGGCGCGGGCAAGAAAAGAATATCCCCATAAAAGCGAAGGAATAAAAAAATTCACGAACTAGCTAGAGCTGGCCGCTAGACGAAGAATTGCTCGAGCTTCTCAGCTCCTGCTTCTTCTTCCTCCTCCTCTCGCTGCGATTCAACACCGCGACAGCGCTCTCCAATCGGCTCACAATCTCGCCCATGCTCGGCCGCTCCTTCCCCTCGAGCCGGACGCACTCCTCCGCGAGCTCCGCCACGATCAACACCGCCTCCATCTCGTCCGCCTCCTCAGGAAGTCCAATCCTCGGATCCAGGATCGAGATCACTTGCCCCGCCAGGATGAATGGCACCGCGAAATCCACCACATTGACAGGCAGCTGTGGATTCTGGCGGAGCTTGAGCCGGTTCTCCACGATGATCGCGCGCTTGCCGGTGAGGATCTCGAGCAGCACCACGCCGAAGCTGTAGACGTCGCTCTTGGTGGTGAGCTGCTGGAGCCTGTAGTACTCGGGATCCATGTAGCCCACGGTGCCGGCGGCGGTGAGCGAGAGATGGGACTCGCCATCGCTCGGACCCATGAGCGAGAGACCAAAGTCCGAGACCCTGGCCGAGCACTCGGCGTCGATGAGGATGTTGCTCGACTTGATGTCCCTGTGGATGATCGGAGGAACCGCGTACGTGTGGAGGTACTCGATCCCCCTGGCGGCCTGGAGGGCGATCCCGATTCGCATTTGCCACGAGTTTAGATTGATCGCGAAGATCCTCTCTTGCTGCTGTGGGACGATCTCTCCACCCTCTTGCCGTTCCTGGTGTTCTTCCTCCTTTCGCCCGTGGAGGTGATCGTGGACGGTTCCATTCGGCATGAAATCGTAGACGAGCAATCGCTCGTCGTCCTCGGCACAGAATCCCACCAGCGTCACCAGGTGCCGGTGGTGGAGCCTGGTGAGGAACTCGAGCTCGCTCTGGAAAGCCGATTCCTTGTCCTGGAACTTCTTCTTGGCGATGGCGTCCATGCCCGACGATCCAACCCCGCCGCGCTTGATCGCCACCTCGCGCCCGTCCGGAAGAACACCCCGGTAGACGGTGCCAAAGCTGCCAGTGCCGATGCGATTGTCATCGCTGAAGTTGTCGGTGGCGGCCGCGAGCTCTTCCAGCGTGAATGTTTCGGCTCGGCCCAGGCTCCTCCGGCTCCCGGTCACGTACGATGCTCCACTGCGCTGCCGTCGCAATTGCTGCTGCTGGGAGATCGTCACCGATCCATTGTTGGCATTCACGGAGTGATGGATCCTTCCGGACTCTGAGCGCTTGCGGAGCCTCGACCAAGAACAGAACGCGATCGCGACGAGGCCGAGTAGCATCCCTGTCGATCCCAGCACCACGCTCACGATCTCCACGTTCGATAGCCGCCGCCGCCGAGATCTTCCAGGAGGAGGAGGTGGAGGAGCTAGCGCTGGAGGTGGCGGTGATGAGCTGCATTGCCTGTCCCCGCCAGTGATCCCGCAAGGGACCTCCTCGATTGCCCCTTCCGGGCATCTGGTGCACGACACGCAGACGTGATTGAATCCACCGCAGACGCTGGAATTCCCTGTGGCATTCACCAGCGCGTACGATTCCGCCGCGCATTGCCCACTGCTACACGATCCTGGCAGCGATTGGCTCAACCCGATCGAGACGCTGCCCCAGCAAGTTACCCCAAGATCGCCGCTCCTCACGCCGCAAGTGTAGAAATCCCCCGCGGCGATGGAATCAAACCTCACTCCTGCTGGCGCCGCGAGCTGCGAGGTGGAATTGTCGCCCCAGCAGAGCGCCTGGCGCGTCGATCGATCCAACCCGCAAGAATGCCTCTGCCCTAACGCAAACGCGAAGAACTCCACGCTGGGAGGGAAATCCAGCTGCCCGTACGTGTTATCGCCCCAGCAGTACGACACGGTCCCAAAGGACGAGTAAAGACCACAGACGTGTTGGCCGCCCGCCTGTACGGACGAGAATGAGCCCTGCGATGGCTGGAAGCGCCGTTGGATCGATTCGTCGCCCCAACACACGACGCTCCCGTTTGACGCGACGATGCCACAGCTGAAATTCGAGCCGCTGGTGATGCTGGTGAGATTTGCTAGATTAGTCGGTGCCGCGATGCCGATCCCTCGCCAGCAATCCACGCCGCCATCGATCGATCGAATGCCGCAGACGTGGGAATCGCCCACCGCGATCTGGGAGTAGCTCGCGCTCGAGAGGCGGCTGCGCGAGCTGAAATTCATGGCATCCCAGCAAAAGGGCTGGCGCGTCCACTCCCTGAGCGCGCAGAAGAATCCATTCCCGCCCGAGATGCCAACGAAGGAAGCGTCGCCATAGCTGAGTGGGGGGCTGGCGCTGTTATTGCTGCCCGCGCAGCTGATGATCGATCCAGCCAATCCGGGGACAATCCCGCAAATCCGAGCTTCTGGGTACGTGGGAGCGATCCCCGACATTGAACCCAATGAGCGCGCGGCAGGGATTAGCAGCGAGACGACGAGAAATCGACATACCAGACCCCATTTCTTCGCTAAAGCTCTGTTCTTGCGACCCGAATTCCTACCCAAGGAGATCGAATTCTCAAGAATTGCCTGAAACCCACTACACCTGTCCATGAAGCAAGCTGATCAAGCTTGGATCGTCCCCAATTGCAGCACATTTTTCGTTCCCGGGTCGTGCAATTCCGGCCGGTCTCGGGTTTCGATCGGTAAGGAGGAAGCGAACGCCTATTGATGAACGACCGCGATTTTCTGCCGCGCTGCTGGTACCTAGAGTCGTCGTCCAAAGTCCTCCACGGAGCGCGAGCTATAAATCCCAAAGCGGGCTTTTCTCGCAGCTCTCGATCGTTTCAAACCGGCGGCTCATTGACCATTCCAGCACAGTGGAAATTAGCACCAAATTTTTGTGCGTGCGCGGTCTAGCAAATCTAATCGTTGTTTTCTTCTTCTACGTGGTCTTGAGGGAGCTTCCGCGTTTTGTCAATTCAGCGCGCAGCGTGTGAAAAGTGCCAT
This sequence comes from Selaginella moellendorffii, assembly GCF_000143415.4. NCBI lineage: Eukaryota > Viridiplantae > Streptophyta > Lycopodiopsida > Selaginellales > Selaginellaceae > Selaginella > Selaginella moellendorffii. The sequence continues at coordinate 1,405,386 of NW_003314268.1, forward strand.
GTCTGATTAACCAAGAGCCGTAGGATCCCGGTCAAGCCCAGCTCTGACGTTGATTTGACAAGAATATTCCACCGATTTGAATTTAAAACCTTTGCCGCGTGGCACCGCCCACCCAGCTAACCTGTGGACGAAGTGTCGAACTCCGTTGAAAACTTGCGCTGGGGCGGAGGGGGGGTTCGTTCTCGACATTTTCTGCATCTGGGCGAGTTATTTCTCGTCAATCAGGAGCTCTGGAATGCTACAAGGACGCACAGAAAGCAAACGAAAAGAAAAAAAAAAGATGGAGGTGATCCGTGGACGTCCTTGTCGGATCCACAAACACCCAAAAACCTTTGCTCTAATCTTTTCAATAAATTCGCGAACCTTGACGCTGCTGACATTTGGCTGGTTTCTAGAATCATTTAAGCTGTCCTGGCCTTAAACCTGCGAAAAATAATCACAGTAAGTTCACGACGAGAAAGTTGCAGAGTGTTTCTTCTACCTGTACTTCGGTTTGACGTTTACCAGGAAAGCAGCGCCAAGAAAACAAAGGTTTTGAGGCATTCAAAGCAATTTTTACAGAGATTGGTACCTCTGAATTGAGTCCATGGTTTGTGTACAAGACCCTGGCCAAGTCCAGCCATGGAGATCCCTCTCAAAATACAGCGATGACTCCGCTGCTCTGAGAAGTCTTGACGGAATCTCGCGCCCTGAGACAAAAAAGAGAATAAAAAGTATGTAATAAGAGAAACTGAAGTTAACAACTTACCTCTCCAAACCTTTGATGCGATGCCGACTCGGTCAGCAAAAGCCCCAGTTGCCACCTCAAAAGATCGCTCGCTGTCGATGACTCTTGACTCTCCTCGGTCTCCTCCTTTAATTTGATTTTCGTTTGCTTCACACCTTAATCGTGGAAAGCGCGTTTCCCCATCGAAAGCCCCATTTCGCACGACTAAAGTGTTGTGTAAGACGAGGAAGAAGCACGGGGAGCGATGAATGCGAGCACCGGAGCTGGCCATCTCTGTCTTCTCTGCCTGTAAAAACTATGAGAAACTCCAAAGCATTGTTTCTAGTGCTGCCAGTAAGTAATCCCACTGTGACTTAAAAAATCTCGTAGCTTACTTGGTTCGAGGAGGAAGGGGAACCGACGAAGTTTTCTAGTGCTTTCAACACCTCCAAAACTTGTGAGGGACAGGTAGATCGATCAGTGTATGCGCTGCATGATCCACACTCGTTTTGCTTTGCTGTCTAGATCAAATTCAATCACCAAGTACTTAGACAACGAAGTAGGAAGAAAAAAAAATTCGTTTCCTTTAAAGCATTGAAAAGGTTATACCAAAGTTTCCGGACTGTTAGAACACATGTCGCTCCACTACTAAAAAACGATCCCCTTCTTCTCAAGAAAATCTTTTGCCTCGATGATATCCTGACAGACAATGAAGCGAAAAAGATCAATCTCTTTTTTCCCGAGAGAATTTGGTCGAGAAAAGTAAACCTGTTGTAGTAGAATCGCCTCCTTGGGACACGATGGAAAAACCAGGAGTCCATAAGCAACCATTACGACGCCATAGCAACCCAAAGCAAAAATCGCGAGAATTGGAAGCTACAAAGTTAAATATTTAGCGAAGAAAAGATAGAACTGCAATACTCACGTAAGGAACGAATTTTGCTACGCGATCCGGTAGATCAGATCGAAGGAGTAGACTGAGCCACAGCGCGGTGACGAGAACAGCGATGGCGCCTAGCTTGATCACCTGCTTCATGGCGCTCGTCGCGCGAGCCCAAGAACCCTAGATCGAATTTTGGCGCTCACATTTTTAGGGCTCTTAGTGGGTTTGGGGTTTGCGAAATGGGGGGAGAAGACGAGTCGCTGCGCGCGGAGATCTCTCGTCTCCAGCAGCGCGTGGAGATGCTAGAGCAGAAGCTGGCTGATCGAGATCGCGTGCCTGTGAGGAGTGCGGCGGCGGAGGATTTGCGGTCGGCTTACACGACTCATGGATTGAATTCGTATCAGGTCTGTCGATATAGCAGGCAGCTCCTCGTTCCGGCCTTTGGCATCGCAGGTGTGTATTACGAATAGTTTCTCTTCTGGAACTTCCTTTTTCTTCTTCGAGGCTAACGAGCTAGTATCAGGCCAAGAGAAGTTGCTAAGTTCTTCCATTTTGGTTATTGGCTGTGGAGGGTTAGGCTCTTCTGCCGCATTATATCTTGCTGCCGCTGGTGTTGGTATACTTCCTCGAATTCTAGTTCGTGAGTAATTTTTTCTGTGGCAGGTGTTCTTGGGCTTGTGGACCGTGATACTGTGGAGCTAAACAATCTCCATCGCCAGGTACTTCGTTTCGTTCTTCGCACTTCAGACATTTTTTTTCTTCGTTCTTTTCAGATCATCCACTCCGAGGAAGCCATCGGTACGTCAAAAGTGAGGTCCGCTGCTACGTCTTGCAGGAGGTATGGTGTTTCTATGCGTCAGCAATGGTTTCTAGTTCTTTCTTCCTGTCGTTCCTCAGGATTAATAGCTCTCTATCCATTTTGGAGTTTCCAAATGGATTTTCCGCTGACAATGCATTGGAGATTGTGAGAAAGTATGCCATTCAATCGTCCTTTCGCCTGAATTCTGCGCATTCTTCAACAGGTTCGATGTGGTCGTCGATGCTACGGACAATCTCCCGAGTCGCTACCTCATTAGTGACGCCTGCGTTGTTGCAAGGAAGGTACATATCCATCAATTCGGACTTATAGAACGGATAAAAGAACACTCGTAATTCGCGTTTCCAGCCATTGGTATCCGGCGCAGCACTCGGTCTAGATGGCCAGGTAAGACTTTCATCAGCTTGATGTGATTTAATCCAACATTCTTTTATGCAGCTAACTGTTTACAATCACAAGAATGGACCATGCTATCGTTGCTTATTTCCTGTCCCACCTCCTCAAAGCGCTTGCCAAAGATGTTCTGATAGCGGAGTACTTGGTGTTGGTACGTGAAGCTTTACAGCCTCGAAGATCTGAATCCTTTATTCTTGTTCTTGCAGTGCCAGGAATAATTGGCTCCCTTGAAGCTCTAGAGGCAATCAAGCTTGCAAGTGGTACCGGGGAGCCACTTAGCAGCAGAATGCTAATCTTCGATGCGAGCTTGGGAAGGTTCCAAAATGTAAGGCACGCTGTTTCTTTTGAGCTGAGCAAGTCATCTAGACTTTTTTGTCTTTTATCAGATCAAACTGAGAGCAAAGAATCCAAGCTGTGTGGCGTGTGGAGACAATCCGGAAATCACTGAAGCGAATTTTCACAACATGAACTACGAGGCGTTTACCGGGGTTGCCATGACAGATGAGGTAAGTAGGACCAACACGCTTTCAAATCTTCGATAATCTTTCTCTATCATTTCGTAGGCTCCAGTTCGAAAGCAAGTGGTCTCTCTTTCCAATTCCCTGAGCTGCTTAGAGCTGAGAAAACGCATCGAAGAAAAAGTCCCTCACGTCCTGTTAGACGTCCGTGACGAGCACCAGTACGCCATCAGCGCGCTGCCACAGTCGACAAACATTCCTCTCTCGCAACTCCAGAAGAACAGCCAAGAGCTCCGCGATATCATACTCGACGACGAGAAGATGCCAGTCTTTGTCATCTGCCGGAGGGGGAATAGCTCTCAGGAAGCTGTGGAGCTGCTCAGAAACTCTGGAGTTAACGCCTTGGATGTCACGGGAGGACTTGAGGCGTGGTCCAGAGAGGTAGACTCCAAGTTTCCTTTGTACTAAATCGTTTTTTCTCTACAGGAAAGCTCAAAGGTCTTGGTTTTATTAGAAACAACTTTTTCTTTCGAGAATCATCAAAAGTTTCGCGGAATAATCTCGTTTCGAAGCAAAGGTAAAGAGTTTTGCTTGAGAAAGACTACAATGGAAGAAAAGTTCAAGCCAACCGAAGTTTTGGTTCTAGCCAATCAAAATATTGGAAGCTACAACCTTTCCCACAGAGTTTGATCTATCAAAAACACCATGGCAGGTTTGTATATAAATCTAGAACTTGGGAGCTACATCGTCGTCTTGGGCGCTAGAAGCAAGCGTCTAGCAAACAACAGCAACACAAGGCCGCCAAACTGGAAGAAAAAAAAAGGATCAAACAAAGAAAAAATGCAAAAAAAAAAAAGGGAAGAGCTTCGAGCGAAGCGAGGCTCCAGAAACTATAAATTTACCATCCCTCGATGAACGATGGGCCTTTGTTGTTTTGATGATACTGCTCCTGGTTATATCCCGGCTGTTGGACTGGATAGCCCGCTGGAGGATAGCCTTGCGGAGGATATCCCTGGGGAGGATAGCCTTGCGGAGGATAGCCCTGGGCGGGATACGCTTCATACCCTGCCAAAACACCCCAGATCTCTCAGATATCCAGGATTTCTCCGCGATCAGGGTAAAATCGTCGCAAAGATCTCGCGATTTCTCGCGGCGCTTACCTTGAGCATAGCCTTGCGGCGGCGGCGCTTGCACTGGCGGCTTCTGATCGTAGTAGCTCATCCTCTCCTCCGCCAAGAAATCGAATCGATCGAAAGCAAAACGAACGAGTAAGTGGTGCGTGTACCCGTTATAAAAGGGGCCAAAAACGCGGAATGGCTATTCCTAGGCTTGACGGACGGTCGAGATTCGCGGAGGCCACTAATCGACGGCTTCCCGGAAGCTGGCCTTAAGACTGGGGTTTATGGGGTTTAGGGCTGACGATGCCCCTGTTTTTTAGGGTTCTTGAGGATGAGGAAGCTCTGGCGATGGCGACGCGCCGGCTTGCGCCAGGTTCGTGCTCGATTTGTCGCGGATTTTGATTGATTCTCGTGGTTTCAGGGAGAATGCCGTGGCGCGGGTTGTTTGTTTCGAGCATATCGACGCAATGCGGGTCTTCCAGTGATTTGTTCGATGTCTCGGCATTGCTGCGGCTAGGAGGAGCAAAGGCGGCGCTGGATTATCTCGATTCCAGGCAAGGTCGAGATGGTTTCTTGGATTCTTCCACGCTCGCGAGGTTGCTGCTGGATTGTGGAAGATCCAGCGCTCTCGCGGAGGGCCGGCGCGTCCACGAGTACGTTGTGAGATCCAGGTTTGTCCGCGACGCGTTCCTTGGCAATCACCTCGTCCATATGTATCTCAAGTGCCAGAGCTTCGACGAGGCCGAGAGGGTTTTCCAGAGCGCTGCTTGTGAGAGCTTTGATGTTGCAACGTGGACAGCAGTGATCGTCGCTAGAGCGGGGCTCGGGAAATGGAAGTTGGTGTTTGGTCAGCTGGATGAGATGGATCGGAGAGGGATTCCACCGGACAGGGTCATGATCAAGACGTTGCTCACTGCTTGTACCAAGCTCGGTGCTCTGGAAGAAGGGAAACTTATCCAGGATCGTCTAGCAGGAACCCAGCTCGAGCTCGATATTGGTGTGCGCAACCTCACGATCAACATGTACGTGAAGTGTGGTTGCCTAGATGGAGCAGTGCAAACTTTCGCGAGGATGAAGCGACGGGATGTGGTCTCCTGGACTGTGATGATCGGAGCTTACTCACAGGATGGGAAGTTCAGCCTCTCGCTCCAGCTCTTCCGGGAAATGCTGCTCGAAGGGACTGCTCCAAACAGTGTCACCTTTGTCAGTATCTTGAGCGGCTGCGAAGCACCATCTTTACTCGAGCAAGGGAGGCAGATTCACGCTCTAGTGGTGGAGAGCAGTCTCGAGTCACACGTCGTTGTAGCGAATTCTCTGCTGGGGATGTATAGCAGATGCCGCAGCTGGGAGGATTCGAGAAGTTTGTTCGACAGAATGAGCGTCCGAGACTCGGTTTCATGGTCGACGATCATCATGGCCTACGAGGAGTTTACCGGAGTTACACGAACTACGGGAATATTCCGAGAATATTCCATGGCCTAGCTCTCCTGTTCGCTTCATCGGTGATGGCGGGTGAGTAAGATATTGATCTTCATGAGGAGTATGGTGTTAGTGATAATGGCCATGATGATGTGGAAGAGACTCTTAATGATGTCATTGTGTGTTAGATTTCTGAGGTTCAGAGCGACGTAACAAGTTCGTGATTACCATTGGTATGTCAAGTATGCCAAGGATTATAGTATCGTGGAATGGAAATCATCACCGGATGTTTGTAATAGTCAATAGGTTGATTCTTGGTTAGAATTGTGAGAAAGTTGTTAGTCTCACAATCCTTGTGAGGATAAGGTGAAGATAGATTTCTTTGTGATGAAGTTTACGGGCTATGCTTATTCGTGGTGAAAGAACTACATTAAAGTTAATTCGAAGCCGACTTCTTAGACTGATTTGACAAAGGTTTTCTACACTTCGTTTGTCAAAAAGTTTGAAGAAGTTAATCTCGTGAACTAGCTATTAAAAATTTAACAAAGGACTTTGTCTTTGAATGCATATGCCCGCAAGTTCTATGATCTTTGCCTTAATCTCATGGGCACCTATAATGAGCTGTTAAAAGTGCAATGTTTCATCAAAAAATTGAGCTTAGTGGATATGTAGCAAAAGGTCAAAAAGGATTTTCCTACAACATTGACTGATGCAATCACTAGGGCTCAGATCTTTTCACCCAAACTGTCAGTCAACTTAGTCAACTCTAGTCAACAGGATGGTCTATGGGGAGGTCAACGTGATAACCAAACCACCAATACTTCATCTTTAGAGAAGAAATTCCTATTATTCTATCATAGCTTGAAGAGTGGAGATGGTAATGAGGCCAAAAGACATTGTTTGGACTAATGAGAGAAGGATAAAGCAGAGGGCAATTATTTTCATTGCCATAGGGCTGAACATTAGAGCAAAAATTGTTCTGAAAGGGTCAATGAATGAATGAATGGCAACATTATCTATATGGATCAGACTTCCATGTGGATTTAGATCATCAATCTCTCTAATATTTCAGTCGACAAAAGGATCTTCGAGACCGCCTTGCTCATTGGCAAGAGTTCCTATAGGAAATGTTTGTTAAAATCCAGTACAAGTATAGAGGTGACAATAAGGTGGCTGATGTATTATCCAGGATGGTAAATTCTATCTTGTTCATAAAGTTATCCAGCGATCTCTTAGATGAGCTTAAGGAGTTTGCTGACTTCGACTCCTTTATCACTAATATTTGCGCGAAGGTTTTGTTGAGGGACGCCTCTACAAATTTGAAGGGTAACAAGTTTGCATCATTCGAAATACGAGATGGAATTCTAGTGAAGAAGGGACATGTAGTGGTTTCTCGTGTTAACAAACTCATCAAACAAATTTTGGTTGAGTGTTATGATGTGCCAAGTGTTGGGCATTCGGGGGTATTGAGAAAGTATATTTTGGTGAAGAGGCATTTCTTTTGGCCTGGGAAAGTCAGATGTTGAGAAATACATACATGGTTGTTTGACTTGCCAAGCAATCAAAAATTAATCATCAAAAGCTCGCTGGCCTCTATCATCCTTTACGTGTACCCGAGAATAAATGGGATAGCATCTCAATGGACTTTATCATTGTTTTGCCCAAAACCTTTCAAAGAAATGATGCTATTTGGGTTGTTGTGGATCGTTTGACCAAGATGGCTCACTTCTTCCCTGTGAAAATGACGATAAAAGCTTCTGAACTTGCTCAGTTGTTTGTAGACCGGTTATTTAGTCTCTATGGTTTGCCAGGTGACATTGTGAATGATCAGGATTCCAAGTTCACGTCCAAATTTTGGCAAACAGTCTTTGAAAAGCTAGAGACTAAGTTGAGCATGAGTAGTGGTGAGCATCCACAATCTAATGGACAGACAGAACGCATGAATCAGCTATTAGAAGATATGCTAAGGTTTTTTGTGGGAAACTTGACTCGACAGAGAGTATGGGAGAAGTACTTACCTTTACTTCACTTTGCTCATAATAGCGCTCATCAATCAGCTATTGGCATGTCTCCCTTTATAGCAATATATGGCTATGAGCCTAAGCCTCTTGTGAGTTTGAATTTGGCTTTGGTTTGGGTACCTCATGCTTGTGATTTTCTAGAGGATATGCAAAACAAACTTGAGTTGGCAAAGTTGAACATAAGGCAAGCTCAATAACAAGACAAAAGATTAGCTGATGAGCATCATCGTCATCAAGAGTACAAAGTTGGTAACAAGGTTTTCCTTAAGCTGTCAGATGCACAACAGTTTCTGAAAGGAGGTGGCAGTGCTAAGTTGCCTCCATAGTATTGTGGATCTTAGACAATTTTACAGCGTGTAGGGGATCTTGCATACACTTTGGACTTGCTAGTTAATTCAAAAATTCATCCAACATTCCATGTGAGTAAGCTTAAAGCGTGTTTGCACTCTGGTGATATTGTGGATCAATCCATCATCCAAGTCCCAAAGATTGATGCAAAGAAGGTTGGTCCAACCAATATTCTTGCTCAAAGATTGGTGAAAACACGCCAGAAGACAACTAAAGAGTTGTTAGTTCAATGGAATGATTATTCCATGGACGACGCTACATGGGAAATTGAGGATGACATGAAGAGAGTGTTTCCAAGTTTTGGTTATAATTTAGATGACATTTTTGAGGAAGGGGAAAATTGAGTTTTATATCCGTATTGCTATATAATTTGAGCTGTTTGTTCTATTTTCATTCTTTTGTTTCTATGATTATATTGTCATGTGAAAAAGCTATATTGCTTTCTTTCTTTCATGGCCATTTGCTGTGACATTGGTGTTGCCATTTGCACACCTTTTCTCCATGGCCATATTGCCTTTTGACTCCCTTCATGTGAGGCTCGTTTAACTTCTTAAGGCTGCCTTATGTTGCTAGGTCATCAGAACGACACAAACCACAAGAATATTCTGAGAATATTCCATGACCTCTGGGATTTAAAGCAGCTTGGGCTAGGGTTCACTCTCCTGTTCGTTTCAATGACAGATGAGGTAAATAGGACCAACACGCTTCCAAATCTTCGATAATCTTTCTCTATCATTTCATAGGCTCCAGTTCAAAAGCAAGTGGTCTCTCTTTCCAATTCCCTGAGCTGCTTAGAGCTGAGAAAATGCATCAAAGAAAAAGTCCCTCACGTCCTGTTAGACGTCCGTGACGAGCACCAGTACGCCATCAGCGCGCTGCCACAGTCGACAAACATTCCTCTCTCGCAACTCCAGAAGAACAGCCAAGAGCTCCGCGATATCATACTCGACGACGAGAAGATGCCAGTCTTTGTCATCTGCTGGAGGGGGAATAGCTCTCAGGAAGCTGTGGAGCTGCTCAGAAACTCTGGAGTTAACGCCTTGGATGTCACAGGAGGACTTGAGGCGTGGTCCAGAGAGGTAGACTCCAAGTTTCCTTTGTACTAAATCGTTTTTTCTCTACAGGAAAGCTCAAGGTCTTGGTTTTCTTAGAAACAAAGCACTTTTTCTTTCGAGAATCATCAAAAGTTTCGCCGTTAGGTAAAGAGTTTTGCTTGAGAAAGACTACAATGGAAGAAAAGTTCAAGCCAACCAATGGCTAGAACCAACGTATTTTCCCACAGGGAGTTTGATCTATCAAAAACACCATGGCGGTTGTATATAAATCTAAGCTGCATCGTCGTCTTGGGCGCTAGAAGCAAGCGCCTAGCAAACAACAGCAACACAAGGCCCCCAAACTGGAAGAAAAAAAAGGATCAACAAATGCAAAAAAAAAGGGAAGAGCTTCGAGCGAAGCGAGGCTCCAGAGATTTTGGAACTATAAATTTACCATCCCTGGATGAACGACGGGCCTTTGTTGTTCTGATGATTCTCCTCCTGCTTATATCCCGGCTGTTGGACTGGATAGCCCGCTGGAGGATAGCCTTGCGGAGGACATCCCTGGGGAGGATAGCCTTGCGGAGGATACGCTGAAACACCCCAGATCTCTCAGATATCCAGGCAAAGATCTCGCGATTTCTCGCGGCGCTTACCTTGACCATAGCCTTGCGGCGGCGGCGCTTGCACTGGCGGCTTCTGATCGTAGTAGCTCATCCTCTCCTGACTCGTTCGTTTTGCTTTCGATCGTGGTGCGTGTACCCGTTATAAAGGAGGCCATAAACGCGGAATGATATTTCCTAGGCTTGACGGACGGTCACTGCTTCGATAGCAATGGCTGATGGAGCGTGGTCAAGACGGCTTCGGCAGTGCAAGGGTTTATGGGGTTTAGGGCTGACGATGCCCCCTGTTTTTAAGGGTTCTTGAGGATGAGGAAGCTCTGGCGATGGCGACGCGCCAGCTTGCGCCAGGTTCGTGCTCGATTTGTCGCGGATTTTGATTGATTCTCGTGTTTTCAGGGAGAATGCCGTGGCGCGGGTTGTTTGTTTCGAGCATATCGACGCAATGCGGGTCTTCCAGTGATTTGTTCGATGTCTCGGCATTGCTGCGGCTAGGAGGAGCAAAGGCGGCGCTGGATTATCTCGATTCCAGGCAAGGTCGAGATGGTTTCTTGGATTCTTCCACGCTCGCGAGGTTGCTGCTGGATTGTGGAAGATCCAGCGCTCTCGCGGAGGGCCGGCGCGTCCACGAGTACGTTGTGAGATCCAGGTTTGTCCGCGACGCGTTCCTTGGCAATCACCTCGTCCATATGTATCTCAAGTGCCAGAGCTTCGACGAGGCCGAGAGGGTTTTCCAGAGCGCTGCTTGTGAGAGCTTTGATGTTGCAACGTGGACAGCAGTGATCGTCGCTAGAGCGGGGCTCGGGAAATGGAAGTTGGTGTTTGGTCAGCTGGATGAGATGGATCGGAGAGGGATTCCACCGGACAGGGTCATGATCAAGACGTTGTTCACTGCTTGTACCAAGCTCGGTGCTCTGGAAGAAGGGAAACTTATCCAGGATCGTCTAGCAGGAACCCAGCTCGAGCTCGATATTGGTGTGCTCAACCTCACGATCAACATGTACGTGAAGTGTGGTTGCCTAGATGGAGCAGTGCAAACTTTCGCGAGGATGAAGCGACGGGATGTGGTCTCCTGGACTGTGATGATCGGAGCTTACTCACAGGATGGAAAGTTCAGCCTCTCGATCCAGCTCTTCCGGGAAATGCTGCTCGAAGGGACTGCTCCAAACAGTGTCACCTTTGTCAGTATCTTGAGCGGCTGCGAAGCACCATCTTTACTCGAGCAAGGGAGGCAGATTCACGCTCTAGTGGTGGAGAGCAGTCTCGAGTCACACGTCGTTGTAGCGAATTCTCTGCTGGGGATGTATAGCAGATGCCGCAGCTGGGAGGATTCGAGAAGTTTGTTCGACAGAATGAGCATCCGAAACTCAGTTTCATGGTCGACGATCATCATGGCCTACGAGGAGTTTACCGGAGTTACACGAACTACGGGAATATTCCGAGAATATTCCATGGCCTGGCTTTCCTGTTCGATTCATTGGTATTGGAACAGCACGTTCTTTTAGGGATGGCGGGTGAGTAAGATATTGATCTTGATGAGGAGTATGGTGTTAGTGATAATGGCCATGATGATGTGGAAGAGACTCTTAATGATGTTATTGTGTGCTAGATTTCTGAGGTTCAGAGTGACATAACAAGTTTGTGATTATCATTGGTACGTCAAGCATGCCAAGGATTATAATATCGTGGAATGGAAATCATCACCAAATGTTTGTAATAGTCAATAGGTTGATTCTTGGTTGGAATTGTGGGAAAGTTGTTAGTCTCACAATCCTTGTGAAGATAAGGTGAAGATAGATTTCTTTGTGATGAAGTTTATGGGCTATGTTTATTCGTGGTGGAAGAATTACATTAAAGTTAATCCGAAGCCGACTTCTTAGACTGATTTGACAAAGGTTTTCTACACTTTGTTTGTCAAAAAGTTTGAAGAAGTTAATCTCGTGAACTAGCTATTAAAAATCTAACAAAGGACTTTGTCTTTGAATGCATATGCCCGCAAGTTCTATGATCTTTGCCTTAATCTCATGGGCACCTATAATGAGCTGTTAAAAGTGCAATGTTTCATCAAAAAATGAATGAATTGTTCTGAAAGGGTCAATGAATGAATGAATGGCAACATTATCTATATGGATCAGATTTCCATGTGGATTTAGATCATCAATCTCTCTAATATTTCAGTCGACAAAAGGATCTTCGAGATCGCCTTGCTCATTGGCAAGAGTTCCTATAGGAAATGTTTGTTAAAATCCAGTACAAGCATGGAGGTGACAATAAGGTGGCTAATGTATTATCCAGGATGGTAAATTCTATGTTGTTCATAAAGTTATCCAGCGATCTCTTGGATGAGCTTAAGGAGTTTGCTGACTTCGACTCCTTTATCACTAATATTTGCGCGAAGGTTTTGTTGAGGGACGCCTCTACAAATTTGAAGGGTAACAAGTTTGCATCATTCGAAATACAAGATGGAATTCTGGTGAAGAAGGGACATGTAGTGGTTTCTCGTGTTAACAAACTCATCAAACAAATTTTGGTTGAGTGTTATGATATGCCAAGTGTTGGGCATTCGGGGGTATTGAGAAAGTATATTTTGGTGAAGAGGCATTTCTTTTGGCTTGGGAAAGTCAGATGTTGAGAAATACATGCATGGTTGTTTGACCTGCCAAGCAATCAAAAATTAATCATCAAAAGCTCGCTGGCCTCTATCATCCTTTACGTGTACCCGAGAATAAATGGGATAGCATCTCAATGGACTTTATTATTGGTTTGCCCAAAACCTTTCAAGGAAATGATGTTATTTGGGTTGTTGTGGATCGTTTGACCAAGATGGCTCACTTCTTCCCTGTGAAAACGACGATAAAAGCTTCTGAACTTGCTCAGTTGTTTGTAGACCGGTTATTTAGTCTCTATGGTTTGCCAGGTGACATTGTGAATGATCAGGATTCCAAGTTCACGTCCAAATTTTGGCAAACAGTATTTGAGAAGCTAGAGACTAAGTTGAGCATGAGTAGTGGTGAGCATCCACAATCTAATGGACAGACAGAGCGCATGAATCAACTATTAGAAGATATGCTAAGGTTTTTTGTGGGAAACTTGACTCGACAGAGAGTATGGGAGAAGTACTTACCTTTGCTTCACTTTGCTCATAATAGCGCTCATCAATCAGCTATTGGCATGTCTCCCTTTATAGCAATATATGGCTATGAGCCTAAGCCTCTTGTGAGTTTGAATTTGGCTTTGGTTTGGGTACCTCATGCTTGTGATTTTCTAGAGGATATGCAAAACAAACTTGAGTTGGCAAAGTTGAACATAAGGCAAGCTCAATAACAAGACAAAAGATTAGTTGATGAGCATCGTCGTCATCAAGAGTACAAAGTTGGTAACAAGGTTTTCCTTAAGCTGTCAGATGCACAACAGTTTCTAAAAGGAGGTGGCAATGCTAAGTTGCCTCCATAGTATTGTGGATCTTGGACAATTTTACAGCGTGTAGGGGATCTTGCATACACTTTGGACTTGCTAGTTAGTTCGAAAATTCATCCAACATTCCATGTGAGTAAGCTTAAAGCGTGTTTGCACTCTAGTGATATTGTGGATCAATCCATCATCCAAGTCCCAAAGATTGATGCAAAGAAGGCTGGTCCAACCAATATTCTTGCTCAAAGATTGGTGAAAACATGCCGAAAGACAACTAAAGAGTTGTTAGTTCAATGGAATGATTATTCCATGGACAACGCTATATGGGAAATTAAGGATGACATGAAGAGAGTGTTTCCAAGTTTTGGTTATAATTTAGATGACATTTTTGAGGAAGGGGAAAATTGAGTTCTATATCCGTATTGCTATATAATTTGAGCTGTTTGTTCTATTCTCATTCTCTTATTTCTATGATTATTTTGTCATGTGAAAAAGTTATATTGCTTTCTTTCTTTCATGGCCATTTACTGTGACATTGGTGTTGCCATTTGCACACCTTTTCTCCATGGCCATATTGCCTTTTGACTCCCTTCATGTGAGGCTCGTTTAACTTCTTAAGATTGCCTTATGTTGCTAGGTCATGAGAACAACACAAACCACAAGAATATTCTAAGAATATTCTATGACCTCTGGGATTTAAAGCAGGTTGGCCTAGGGTTCACTCTCCTGTTCGTTTCAATGACAGATGAGGTAAATAGGACCAACACGCTTTCAAATCTTCGATAATCTTTCTCTATCATTTCGTAGGCTCCAGTTCGAAAGCAAGTGGTCTCTCTTTCCAATTCCCTGAGCTGCTTAGAGCTGAGAAAATGCATCGAAGAAAAAGTCCCTCACGTCCTGTTAGACGTCCGTGACGAGCACCAGTACGCCATCAGCGCGCTGCCACAGTCGACAAACATTCCTCTCTCGCAACTCCAGAAGAACAGCCAAGAGCTCCGCGATATCATACTCGACGACGAGAAGATGCCAGTCTTTGTCATCTGCCGGAGGGGGAATAGCTCTCAGGAAGCCGTGGAGCTGCTCAGAAACTCTGGAGTTAACGCCTTGGATGTCACGGGAGGACTTGAGGCGTGGTCCAGAGAGGTAGACTCCAAGTTTCCTTTGTACTAAATCGTTTTTTCTCTACAGGAAAGCTCAAGGTCTTGGTTTTCTTAGAAACAAAGCACTTTTTCTTTCGAGAATCATCAAAAGTTTCGCCGTTAGGTAAAGAGTTTTGCTTGAGAAAGACTACAATGGAAGAAAAGTTCAAGCCAACCAATGGCTAGAACCAACGTATTTTCCCACAGGGAGTTTGATCTATCAAAAACACCATGGCGGTTGTATATAAATCTAAGCTACATCGTCGTCTTGGGCGCTAGAAGCAAGCGCCTAGCAAACAACAGCAACACAAGGCCCCCAAACTGGAAGAAAAAAAAGGATCAACAAATGCAAAAAAAAAGGGAAGAGCTTCGAGCGAAGCGAGGCTCCAGAGATTTTGGAACTATAAATTTACCATCCCTGGATGAACGACGGGCCTTTGTTGTTCTGATGATTCTCCTCCTGCTTATATCCCGGCTGTTGGACTGGATAGCCCGCTGGAGGATAGCCTTGCGGAGGACATCCCTGGGGAGGATAGCCTTGCGGAGGATACGCTGAAACACCCCAGATCTCTCAGATATCCAGGCAAAGATCTCGCGATTTCTCGCGGCGCTTACCTTGACCATAGCCTTGCGGCGGCGGCGCTTGCACTGGCGGCTTCTGATCGTAGTAGCTCATCCTCTCCTGACTCGTTCGTTTTGCTTTCGATCGTGGTGCGTGTACCCGTTATAAAGGAGGCCATAAACGCGGAATGATATTTCCTAGGCTTGACGGCAATGGCTGATGGAGCGTGGTCAAGACGGCTTCGGCAGTGCAAGGGTTTATGGTGGGTTTAGGGCTGACGATGCCCCCTGTTTTTAAGGGTTCTTGAGGATGAGGAAGCTCTGGCGATGGCGACGCGCCAGCTTGCGCCAGGTTCGTGCTCGATTTGTCGCGGATTTTGATTGATTCTCGTGTTTTCAGGGAGAATGCCGTGGCGCGGGTTGTTTGTTTCGAGCATATCGACGCAATGCGGGTCTTCCAGTGATTTGTTCGGTGTCTCGGCATTGCTGCGGCTAGGAGGAGCAAAGGCGGCGCTGGATTATCTCGATTCCAGGCAAGGTCGAGATGGTTTCTTGGATTCTTCCACGCTCGCGAGGTTGCTGCTGGATTGTGGAAGATCCAGCGCTCTCGCGGAGGGCCGGCGCGTCCACGAGTACGTTGTGAGATCCAGGTTTGTCCGCGACGCGTTCCTTGGCAATCACCTCGTCCATATGTATCTCAAGTGCCAGAGCTTCGACGAGGCCGAGAGGGTTTTCCAGAGCGCTGCTTGTGAGAGCTTTGATGTTGCAACGTGGACAGCAGTGATCGTCGCTAGAGCGGGGCTCGGGAAATGGAAGTTGGTGTTTGGTCAGCTGGATGAGATGGATCGGAGAGGGATTCCACCGGACAGGGTCATGATCAAGACGTTGTTCACTGCTTGTACCAAGCTCGGTGCTCTGGAAGAAGGGAAACTTATCCAGGATCGTCTAGCAGGAACCCAGCTCGAGCTCGATATTGGTGTGCTCAACCTCACGATCAACATGTACGTGAAGTGTGGTTGCCTAGATGGAGCAGTGCAAACTTTCGCGAGGATGAAGCGACGGGATGTGGTCTCCTGGACTGTGATGATCGGAGCTTACTCACAGGATGGGAAGTTCAGCCTCTCGCTCCAGCTCTTCCGGGAAATGCTGCTCGAAGGGACTGCTCCAAACAGTGTCACCTTTGTCAGTATCTTGAGCGGCTGCGAAGCACCATCTTTACTCGAGCAAGGGAGGCAGATTCACGCTCTAGTGGTGGAGAGCAGTCTCGAGTCACACGTCGTTGTAGCGAATTCTCTGCTGGGGATGTATAGCAGATGCCGCAGCTGGGAGGATTCGAGAAGTTTGTTCGACAGAATGAGCGTCCGAGACTCGGTTTCATGGTCGACGATCATCATGGCCTGCTCTCGGGAGGATTCCCACTGCAGGGATGCTCTCCCGCTTTACCGCTCCATGCTCCACGAAGGTGTGATGCCGAAGACGTTAGCTTTGTCGATGGTGCTCGAAGCTTGCGGGAGCTTGGCGGAACTTAAGGGTGGCAAGCTCGTCCATGCACACGTTATAGAGAGCGGCTTAGAGGGCGACCTTGTGGGGATATCACTCGTCAACATGTACGCGAAGTGCGGTACCGTGGGGGAAGCTCGCAAAGTTTTTGATAGGATCAACAACCGGAGCCGGATTCTCTGGAACTCGATGATCACAGCATACCAAGAAAAGGATCCTCACGAAGCTCTCCATCTCTTCCGAGAAATGCAGCCGGAAGGCGTCAGTCCGGACAGGATCACCTTCATGACGGTGCTCAACGCGTGCGTCAACGCAGCGGATTTGGAGAACGGGAGGACGATCCACACCAGGATAGTCGACAGTGGATTCGCAGCGGACGTTCGCGTTGCGACGGCTCTCTTCAACATGTATGCAAAGTGTGGAAGCTTGGGAGAAGCTCGAGGGGTTTTCGACAGCATGGTATTTCGGGACGTTGTGTCGTGGAACAACATGATTGCTGCCTACGTCCAGGGCCGCGATGGAGAGGGCGCGATCTCACTCTGCTGGGCAATGCAGCTCGAAGGTATGCGACCAGACAAAGCAACTTTTACTAGCCTGCTCAACGCTTGTTCGGATCCTAATCGTCTCGTCGATGGCCGACAGATTCATTCGTGGATCGCGGAGAGCCGGCTGGAGAATGATATAGTCATGGTGACGGGACTCATCACCATGTACGCCAACTGTGGGAGCCTGAACAACGCGAGAGAAATCTTTGACAACATCTTCTCCAACAGTCGGCAGCACCACCGGGACTTATTCCTCTGGACGTCGATGATTACTGCCTACGAGCAGCACGGCGAGTACAGGAAAGCTCTCGAGCTCTACGAGCAGATGCACTCTAGACAGGTCGAAGCGGACAGGGTGACTTTCATCTCGGTTCTCAACGCCTGTGCGCATCTCTCCGACTTACGCCAAGGCCAGGCCATCCACGCTCGTGTCATGCGAAGAGGGCTCGCGACAGACGTAGCAGTGGCGAATTCCATCGTATTCATGTATGGGAAGTGTGGGAGCTTCGACGAGGCCAGCATAGTCTTCGAGAAGACGAAGCACAAGGACATCTCCTTGTGGACTGCCTTGATAGCGTCCTACGCTCGTCACGGTCACGGTGAACAGGCTCTCTGGATCTTTCGAAGGTTGAGGCAGGATGGCATCGAGCTCAGCAACTTAACGTTCGTCGCCATGCTTTCCGCGTGTAGTCACGTCGGTCTCATCGAGGAAGGCTGCGAGTTCTTCGCCTCCATGGCCGAGCTCGGGATTGAGCCGAATATGGAGCACCACAGCTGCTTGGTGGACTTGCTCGCAAGGGCCGGGCATCTACACACCGCGGAGGAGTTCCTCTCGAGAATGCCGGTGGCAGCCAACACCATAGTTCTCACAGCCTTGCTCGCTGCTTGCCGAGTTCACGGTGACGTCGAGAGAGCTCGTCGTGTTGCGGAAAAGCTCGAGGCCTTGGACCCGGAGAGTGAAGCACCATACGTGACTCTCTCGAACATTGAGATGGTACTTAGATTTTTTTTTCTTGGCTTGTCCTTACCTTCTTTGTTCCTTCCTCTTTTTTTTTGCAGGGTGATCATTCCATCTGCTACCTTTGAGTGACTTACACCTGACAATGAGCGTTGGATAAGATGCCTTTTCTATCTTAAGAGGACTAAATCTGTGTCCTTGCGTTAAGGGTAAGTAGCTGTTTAAATAGATTCTAAGCCTTGTAGTTCCGTCGTGATTCTTCTTCTCTTTCGTCAACATAGTTCCTTGTCGGTATCGATTATTCAGCCTGACCCTCAACATTTTTTTCTCATGTTGTGAAGTATCTTGGCAACTAAAAGTCTCGAGAGAAAGAGGGGCAGCGCGCCATGGAGGTCGATGGCGGAGCTTCCAAAGAGCGGCGATGGCTTCCAAATTCCTACGTTATGAAGCTCACGCTGGCGGCCGGATTGGGTGGGCTTCTTTTCGGCTATGACACTGGTAAGCGAGCTTCCTGATCTCTTTTCTCCTTCTTCTCTAATGGAATTGAGCCGCAGGGGTCATTTCTGGAGCGCTTCTTTACATCCGTGATGACTTCCCGGAGGTGGACCGAAGCACGGTCCTTCAGGTGATGCAAAGAACGAACATTGAATTGGTTTCTCACTCGATGGACACCAGGAAACGATTGTTAGCATGGCCATTGCTGGAGCGATCCTGGGAGCTGCCATTGGTGGAAAGATGAGCGATCGTTTTGGAAGGCGGCCCGTGCTGATTGTGGCGGATGCTTTGTTCGTAGTTGGGGCGGTGCTCATGGCAGCAGCAACAAGTGCCACGTTATTGATCGTGGGTCGAGTCTTCGTTGGACTTGGAGTTGGAGTTGCGTCTATGACAGCTCCTCTCTATATCGCCGAGGCTTCTCCCGCGAGTAAGCGCGGGGGACTCGTGAGCTTGAACGTTCTCATGATCACCGGAGGACAGTTCATATCTTACGTTATAAATTTTGCTTTCAGCAAGGTACTTCCTTCTCTCTCCTATATTCGATGTACTGAGCTGATGCTATTTTGGATACAGCTGCCTGGAACTTGGCGATGGATGTTGGGAGTAGCGTGCGTGCCTGCCCTTCTCCAGGCATTTCTCATGTTCTTTCTTCCGGAGTCTCCTCGGTGGCTCTTCAGACAGGTAAAAAACTCTTGAAAATGTTTTTTAACTCACGCGAATGACCAGGGACGAGTCGACGAGGCTGTTGTCGTGCTGACCAAAATCTACCCCGGGGATCAACTGAAAAAAGAAATGGGCGAGCTTCAGGCTTCCGTGGATGCCGAGAAAGAAAACAAGGCTTCGATAAAAGAACTTATTAAATCCAGAGAAATCAGGCTTGCTCTACGAGCTGGCGTTGGTCTCCAGGTACTCTAGAAACTTTTTCCTGAAACTTTGGTGATATATCTTTTCCCACAGATTTTCCAGCAGTTCGTGGGGATCAACACGGTCATGTACTACAGCCCCTCCATCGTGGAGCAAGCCGGCTTCGCATCACACCAGACCGCGCTGCTACTCTCCATGATCGTTGCCGGCATGAACGCTCTGGGAACAATCGCAGGGATAGTCCTCATCGACAAGTTTGGGAGGCGTCGCTTGTCCATGAGCAGCCTCGTCGGCGTCATCCTCGCTCTGGGACTCCTCACGGCCGCGTTCCAGATTACAGCCAGCGACGCTCCAGCGGTGGACATCACCTCCTCGTTCGCCTCTCCATACACTTGCCCGGACTTCTCCAGGAACTCCGCTCGCTGGGACTGCATGTCGTGCTTAAAGCACGACTGTGGTTTCTGTGGAGCCGAATCCAATCAGGCAAGCATAAGCATCCCCTCTCTCTCTCTCTCTCTCTCTCTCTCTCTCTAGAGTCTCTCAGCTTCTAAGACTTGTTCTTCTCCTCGTAGATGTTTGCCGGGAGCTGTTTCATCTCGAACAGAACCGTGGGTGACTTTTGTGGCGACAACCATCGACCGTGGTTCACAAAAGGCTGTCCAAGTCACTACGGGTGGCTGGCTCTCATCGGCCTGGGAGCTTACATCGCAGCGTTCTCTCCAGGTATGGGGCCAGTGCCTTGGGCCGTCAACTCGGAGATCTATCCTCTCAAGTACCGGGGGGTCTGTGGGGGGATCGCAGCCACCGCAAACTGGGTGTCCAACCTCATCGTCGCGCAGAGCTTCCTCTCGCTCACCAAGGCCATTGGAACGTCGTGGACGTTTCTACTGTTTGGAGGGATCTCGGTGGCGGCGCTGCTCTTCGTCTTCTTTTGGGTTCCTGAGACCAAGGGCCTGTCGTTTGAGGAGATCGAGAGGCTGTGGCAGGGGGAGAATCGGCAGCAGCAGCCGCGGGGCATCGAATCCAAAGAAGCCGCCGTTGAGAATGCGTGAGACAGAGAGATCAAAATGGTTTGTGACAAGTTCCAACTCTTTCATGCTGTGATTGATCAAGAAAGTGTATATGTTTTTCTAGTGTATGAGAGATGTGTGACCCATGGGGTGTTTGTTGGTCATCAAATTCTTGCTGCACCAACTTTCCAAAGTTGGTGAATGTGTGTGAATTGAATGCTTAGGATGCTTTCATATATATCTCTTTATGCTCTATTTCTAGAGCTTGGACCACAGAGCAAACACCAACTATGACCAACACCCCCATCAAGTCAGCAATCATGTGAATTTTGTGTTTCTCGCTTTTTATTTTTTTTATTTTTATTTTTATTTTTTTTCTCTTTTTTTTGCTTTTCAGTGATGCAAGCCCTGCACCAACACACAAGGATCAGTGCTGCCAGGACAAAATTTCAAGGAAATCAGGGAGAGTTTGATGAACAAGCAATGCCAACCAGTCACCAGGAACCAAGTGTTGCCAGGTTTTGTCCATATGATGTAAGTTGGAACAAGAAAAAACAGCAAGAGGGCAAGAAAGGTGGCAGGCAGTTTGTGATAAAAGAGAATTTGATGGTCTCCATTTTGATGATGATATGTATATATATATATAATCTTCATTTTGTAAAACAAAATGGAAGAAAAGGATCACTCCTGGGAAGAAATGTTATGATCCATCCAATCAATCCAGCAATCCAATGCCCTTTCAACCTGTGGCTATGGTGACAAACAACAATCTCACCAGAGAATCCATAACGGATTCTTCTCTGCAGACTGCTCCCGTCCTTGCACTGTCTCGCTGCACAGCAATTAAATTCCAAAAACCATGACAGGGATTCTTCTTGGGGTAAAACAAACTCTTTGTCTGTCTTTTTTTTTTTTTTTTTTTTCCTGAGTTGTTCTTCCTTTTATCGATCATGTGGGTTTCTTGCTTGCGATGTTCTCCCATTTTTCGTAATTTTTTTCGACTCCAGAAGATGGAACTTTGGATGGAATTTCTTTGGTGGGTTTGCCAGAGATCCGCAAAAGGACGCCCCAGTTGCTCGTCAACAGGCTTTCAGGCGGCAGTCAGGAGCAACGTGTCTGCGTGAAAGCTGAAAGCTACCAACACCAAGGCGTGCGGTGACTCACTCACTCACTCACTCTACACTGTGAGAAGAAAAGAAAATCTCACTTCCTCGGCATTTGCGCATAGGAAACTCACCACTAGATTCCCATTCTTGCTTATCTTATGGCTGTAGATCGAAGAAAACAACTCCATGATCGATCGATCCATCGCCAAGCTAGCTAGGAAGGACGAAAGCTCCTAAGAAAATGGAAGCTTTGGTAGAGATGGCGGCACGGGTTATTGTGAGTACGAGCGAGCGAGCAAGAAAAAAGGAGAGGGATCAAAGAAACAAGCAGTGAAAAGCGAGAGATTCGCTGGCATGCCCTGTCCGTTATCGCGGAGCGGAGGTTTTTCTTCTCTTTCTTTTTTCTCCCTTTTTTTCTTCGTCTCAGTTCTCACTTAGCCGAACTATAGAACTATAGCCTTAGAAAAATCTCGCACAGCGATCAAAGAAGTGCGTCGAAAGGATCGATTAAAATGGTTTTCTTCTTCTTTGGTCTTGTTCTTCCTCGGCAACCTCACCGACCCTCTGAGAGGAGGAGCGATCCTAGCTAGGATCGCAGCATTTGGGCTCGCGGATCGAGCCAGGAAACGATCTGGGTCGTGGTCATTCCATCCCACCAGCGCCGAATCCCAGATGGGTCTCCTGGCACTGCTCCTGTGCTGCGAGAGGAAGCTCATCTTCTTCCACAGATCTTCATCGCGGGGCTCCAGGCGATTCCGGTGGGAGGAGGCCAATTCGTGGTGGATCTCGGGATGGATCGCGCCTCAGGTATGGTGGTAGCATTTGCTCGTGTGGAGGTGGAGTAGGATCATAGATTATACAGCATAGATGATAGATCTCCCACTTTAAATCCATGGGCTCCAAGAAGGAAGGAAGCTTTGCGGGATGGCTCCAGAGAGTCCGCAAGACAGGCGAGCACAGCGATCTCACAGTCAAGATCCAAGGCCAGGAATTCAAGCTCCATATCCTCCCGCTCGTCAACGAATCCACTTACTTCCAATCCATCAACTCCGCCACCTCCAATTCCAATCCGGATTCTTCCACCACCGCCACCACCTCCAGCTCCAGCTCTTCCGGCGGAGAAGCATCCACCGCCAAGCTCGATCATCAAGATAAAAGAAAACACCACCGCCACCATCGCCACCACCACCACCACCAACAGATCAAAGAGGTGGCCATCGACGAGCTCCCTGGCGGTGCCGCCGCCTTCTCCATCGCCGCCGACTTCTGCTACATCATCCGGCCCAGCTTCACCACCGCCAACGTTGCCGCCGTGCGCGCCGCCGCCGAGTTCCTGGGCATGGCCGATCTCATCGACAGCACCAAGAAGTTCCTCTACTCCAACGTCTTCTTGAGCTGGAAGTCGTGCGTCACCTTTCTCCGCGAGTACCAACCGATCTATCCCTCCACCGACGAGTATATCGAATTGCGAGCTCTCAAGGTGGTGACCGCGGCATGCACGAAGGCGTTCCTCGACACCAAGCACGTCTCAGTGCCGATCTCCTCGCTCGCCATCGCCGCCAGCGCCAGCGCCTCCACCACCTGGCACAGCTCCCCCAGCGCCAACCTCAAGGACGCTTTGATCGCGGTGGCGCAGCTCCCCGATCGCTACTCCATGCAGCTCCTCGATCAGCTCGTTGCCTCGGATACCAACTTGAACATCAAGTGCCGCCAGTCGAGGAGCGTCCGGGAGTGGATCGACTATCTCCTCCGGAGCGAGTGCAAGAGGATCAAGCCCCGGATCTGGATTGTGCTGTGCCTGGCCAGGATGCTGCTCAAGAACGCTCCCAGGAAGCGGCCATGGCTGGAGCTCTCGTCGCAGTACTGGTGTAGCTTGCTGGAGCACGCGGCGGGATTGATGGCGCAGACGGACGATCCGGCGGCGAGGGCGAGCTTGGCGGCGGTGAAGGCGTCGCTCCAGCGGCGGATTGGAGCGAGCTTGCACGAGCTCGATGATTACATCCAGGCGTACAGCTTCGAGCCGGAGACGCTGCTCGCGCTGGTGAGGCACTTCATGGCCGGGAGGAGGAGGAGGAGGAGAGGTAGAATTAGCTCGTCGAGCCATGCAGCGATGGAGGACGAGGAGATGGAGGACCTGGACGACAATCCGGAGGAGGAGGAAGAGGTTGATCGTGAAGAAGTTGATGTGGAGCAAGGGGAGGGCGAGATCGAGGCGGTGGCGAGCGAGGTTGACGGGTGCTTGTGGGGATACGCCGAGAGCGGCGTGATCTCGTGCGAGACTTTTGTGGCGCTGGAGCGGGCATTTCCTCCGGGATCGCGCGGGAACCACGACATGCTCTACTCGGCGGTGGAGAAGATGATCGCCAAGAACAGGCTCGGTGGCGACGAGATCCACAAGCTGTGGAGCTTCGTGGATTGCTCCAAGCTCAGCTCGGGTGTGTATGACAAGGCGATGAGGAACGCCTCGTATCTCTGCCAGCCCCATGTCCTCGAGTGTGTGCTGCGAAGGCACAGCGAGGAGCTCGATGGCGATCACGGTGGCCACCATGCTTCGTCCATCGACTTTCGGGATGTCATGCACAAGGTGATCAAGGCGAGCCTGAAGCTGCTCGAGGAGAACTCGCGGAGGTCGAAAGAGATCAAGGAGCTGCAAAAGCAGTACGCGGGGCTCGTGAGCTCCGGGTTCAAGGTTTATCCGGCTGGGGAGGACGATGGTGGTGATGGTG
The DNA here is from genome assembly GCF_000143415.4 of Selaginella moellendorffii. NCBI lineage: Eukaryota > Viridiplantae > Streptophyta > Lycopodiopsida > Selaginellales > Selaginellaceae > Selaginella > Selaginella moellendorffii. Next base: position 1,429,521 of record NW_003314268.1, read on the forward strand.
GCCATGGCCGGGGCGAGGATGATAGTGTTGACGATAGTAACAGCACTGGGGATGATGATAACTACGTTGTTATTCCTCCGGTTCCACCTCGCAGTGAGATCACAGAGATCAAAGCTGAGAGAACTTAGATGGTTTGGGTGGCGGCATTTTTTGTGTAGATACTAGAAAGGTTAAAAGACAGATTCTTCAAAACTTTCTGTTCTCCAGATAGTGGATTCTGCCGCCGTTGCCCTGTATGGGCAAATGCAGAAGTGGAGGTCTGTGACACTCTTTAAGTACCACATTTTGGCGAGGTGATAGTGCTTAAATATATGTGTTTTTCACTGTTTTTACTTTGCTAGATACCGCATTTTCATGGTTTTGGCATTTTGTTTCTTGGAATTCTACCTTTTTATGTTTAAGAGGGGATTGCATAGAGCTCCTCTTGTCTTTGCTCGTATGTATGCTTGTATAAAAGCTTTTGAATTTGCACATGCCCACCACAGATCATAGGAGAAACTAGGGTCACTGCGAAATCATGTTGAAGAGAGAGTTTCTACTTATAAGTGGGGATTATCAATGTAAGGCAGTGTGTCATGTAACCCAGCAGCAAAGCACATGGCTACAATGCCCTGGGATTCTTAATTCCTCTCGGAGTCACTTTCACAACAGCACACAATGCTACTACTTGAGGAGGAGAAAAGGGAAAAAAGAAGAAAAACCCATGCACTCACAAACAACAAGAAGGAATGAATTTCTAGACAGCTCTTCCCGTAAACTCTATGGTTTCCTTCTCTTTTTCTGAAGGGGAAGGAGGCTTGGCTGCTTCTCCCAATCCAGTTGTCAATTATTGTTTCCTGTTTGTCCATCCTTTCACTTTCATTTGCTATGCTGCTATCTGCAGCTGGGTGAAGAGCACTTGGCATGCACGCAGCAGAGCAATGCTACAATGCAGTCATGCAGCAACATCACTGCAACAGTTGAACATCAACACACAAGAAACGAATACCCACCACCAACCCTCTCCAACTTGAGGCTCCAACACACCCTCACAGAAAAAAAAGGAAAAAAAAAAGAGACATAATGTTCAGAAGGAAGAGAGGCCCCTTTTCTTGAAGACAAAGACCCAAGAATTCATAGTTTTCTCACCTTGAAACCTGTGAATTCCTGCCTCATACCATGAAGCATAAGAAATGTTGCTGCAAACCGCATTAAATGGGAAGGTGAGACAAACCAAACTACCAGATGATGGAGAAAGTGAAATCTCCACACCATCTTCTGATCCCTCTCAGCCAGCCAAAGGGCCAAGCAAGGCAAGCCAGCTACAATCCAAGACAGACAACAGGACTGGCATGTACATCTTGCAGCGGCCCAATTAACAAATACAAGAGAGGAAATTGTGGCCTCTTTGCTGGACTTGGTCCCCATGCAGACGCTCTAAACAACTTTCATGGCCCTGAAATCACTCATCTAGTCTCTAAAATCACACTTATCTTAGAAAAGATGGTGGTTTTTATATGAACAAGTTGATTATACAAGGGTGGCAGGGAGAAAGGAAGTTATATAGTATAGATATATGTATATATGTATAAAAGTATATGGCATAACAAGCCAATCCAGCTTTTTATTGGCAAAGCTCACTCAAACACAGCAGCTGCTGGAGGAAGAAAAAAAAATTTAAAAGCACACAAAAACAAGACCACACTGAGATGGAAATAAGAAAGACTCCAAATGCACAGAGACCCTTGCGGGATTCTTCAAAAGCTTGCACACCAACATCAAGAAGAAAGAGAGAAAGAGATCAGAAAGTCCACGGGGGAGTTCGTGACAAAAGTTCACGAAGATCAAACGAAGATCAAACCAAAGAACTCTCACAAAAGAACTCTCAGAAGCAAAGAATATAAAAACCAAAGAACGAAAATGGAGGGGGGAGAAAAAAAAAACAGTGGGATCAAAGTTTTTTTTCTTCTTTTTTTCTTCCTTTTTTTTTCCTCTCTATGCCTGAGCCTTGTCCCGTGGAGCTGCAGGCCACACACAAAACCATCCGTCAGCTTCGCTGTGTATAACATCAACCCGAAAAACCACTCCTCTCGATCTCTCTCGCGCTCGCTCGCTCGCTCGCTCGAGCTCGCTCTCTCTCGCTACAAGCAAAGAAATCCACACAAAAGAGTTTCTTTCTTTTGATCTTCGCAAGATCATGAGAATCCCAGGAAGAGGGCCAGAAGGATTGAGCGTGCCTTCTCAGCGGCAGAGTTCTTCCCTGCCTTTCTCTCTATGTAAAAGTATAATGCAGTGTGTGACTGTGACTGTCTGTGTGGTATCATCTCTGGGTGTGTGCTTCTCAAGGGGGAAGATGGTTTCTATCACTTACCAAGGCCAATCGCCTCGGAGCCTTTCATGATACGAAGCCTCTTCACAGTTCCAGTGAACATCCTGAAAGATCCAAGAGGAAGAGCTTTCGGTAAGCACGGAGAAGAAGAAACAAGTGTAAGCACACTTACCCCCAAGGAACATCACCCACGAGCATCAGATCCCCGTCTTTGTCCTCGTAAGTCAGCACAAAGTCGGAGCTCTGGAGAAAGTTGAGCTTCTTCTCGCCGGGATCACGGATAGACGAGACCTCTGGAGTGCCATTCTGGCCTGTTTAGACACCAGAGGGCCAGCTCAGCTCGGGAATCTCACGAGCAAACCAAAAGATGCAAACTTACCAGTGATGAATCGGAGAAACATGTCCTCGAGAACGGTAGACAGCTTGTCGTAGCTGTTGTTGGCCTTGAGATCCACCTTCCGGCCGATGGGAACGCCATCCATGTACACTTTGACAAACAAGGGACTGGCAGTAGCAGCGTTCGCAGCAGCAGGAGCCGGAGCTGGAGCAGAAGTGTTGCTGCTAACACCATTCTTGGTGGTGGTCTCCGTAGACTTGTGCTGTGGAGGTGGAGGATGAGCCACCAAGTTCTTCCTGAAAGACTGCACTGGGGGCCAGCCCACAACCGGTGGACTGCAAAGACGAAAACACCCAGCATGAGAAAACAAGCTAAGAACTTGGAGGCTAAACAAACAAAGAGGAAAAGAACACACCTTGCCGAAGGAACAGCCTCCTCGGTAGCGTCTTCCTTGTTGTGCGAAGTGAGGCCCGAGCTATTTGGACTCCCGCTGTTGCTATTGTTGTTGTCGACATCGCCCATCTTGGGTGCCATGCGAGACGACGAAGGGAAGGGGCCAAACGAGCTCTTGGACTGCTCCAGACCCATCCTCCACGCCGCTGGAAGCTGCTTGGAGCTGTTCCATGGGTACATGGAAGACGGCATGAGCGGCGGAGCAGTGGCGCTAGCCTTGCCATTGCTGGGCTGCGATGGCGCTGGAGCCACTGGAACTCCAGGATTCGAGGAAGAAGCTCCGCCATTGCCAGTGCCCGGGTTGCTGGGAGAGCCCGCCACCACAATGCCGGGGGGATTGGGCATCACGGACCGCCCCTCCACGAACTGCCCATTGCTGCCAATCGCCTCGGAGAAGACCCTCTTGTTCTTGTTGGCAGCCATGGCCGCGGTGGATGCCACATTGCAGTAGGCGGTATGGCTCATCTCCTGGTGCGCCGCTGGCGATGGCGCCTGGACCTCCTGCGGGATCATCCGCGCTGCTGCCTGCCAGAAAACGTTGCCCCCGGACAGATCTGGCTCGTTGCTCTTCTCGCTCTTGGGCTGCTCGACCTTCTCGTGCTGCCATTTGGGGGCTTCGCCGGCCGCGACATTGTTCTTGGCTGGCTCCTTGCTCTTGGGAGGGCCGAGGCGGAGCTCGGTCTCTCCCAGATTTAGATCCGGCAGCGGCTTGCTGCCGCTATCCGGCTTGAGAGGCATCGATGTTACCTCCGATAGGCCGATGTAGTCGTGCGCCTTGAGCGTGCTGCCGCTGTCGCCGCTGCTCTCCTGGACTATGCACGATGCTTCATCCCTCACCACCGCTCCTCCTCCTGGCGCGATTCCTCCTCCTCCCGCCGCCGCTGCCGCTACTCCTGCCGCCTCCGCGAATCCTTTCCCTGCCGGCTGCTCCACAAACGACATTGACAAGATCAGCGCTCGCTCCAACACCCGATATTTCGACGCGCGCTCCTCGTCCTGACCCTATCAGCGCTCGAGAATCACTGCCGCCACTCCCAGGCCCCCAGGCGAATGCAGATTATCGCGAGCTCCGGGCCACATCGCTCGCCGCGCCTCCTCTCTCGATCGATTCTAGCTATGGAAGCCGCGATCCCTTCCCGTGCCTTGTGAAGCTCTAGCTATGGCGCCCGAGAAGCAAGAACAACAAGTTTAGAGCTCTAGGCTAGAAGGAATGGCCCCCGCCCACATTCATATGCTGCCCAAGGACACCCGGCCTTTACACATAACCCCCTAAGGACAGTGAGCCGGATTGGAATCCGCGTCTGGCGTCCGCGAGGTTGCGGTAAATCGCATTGAGTCCCTCGTGCTCAGGTCCGCCGGCCGACCGGCAGCCACTTCCGTCGCCGGGAATGGTATCCGGTCGGCCGTCCGGCCGTCTTTTAATACAATTTTGCCACCCTCTTTTTACCATTTGTGTAGATTTGCTCCTTTTATCTCCCCGTTTTACCTTTACGAAGAAATTCTCCTCGCCCGTTAGTCTGCGGCACCTTGATGTTTGGGGACGTACATAAAATCGGCGATGAATGCCCTATAAATTTCGTGGGTGGTGGTCATTGTAGTGTAATATAATCCGATTCTCTCCATAAAGTTTAGGGCTCTTGAGATCTCTCTCTCTCTCGTTGGTTGGTTTGGGGGTGTTTTCAAACCACAATGCGTTCCCAACCTACGGAAATTAGGGCATCTCTGCAGCTGGCAATTCGTAACAGCGACAGACAACGCGGAGGAAGTGTGAGGGCTTTGCAATCCAAGCTACCAACCTGTGGCATTTTTTAAAAGCCCTAGCCGAATATTCTACTCGCTCTCGCGAACATGCTCGGTTGGCGCTGTGGTGAGTTGCCTGGGGACATCACCCACAAAACAATGCAAATGATTTGGAGATTAGGGAAGTTGGTTGGGCTATGAAATCTCGAGACAATGGCAAGGAGGGTTATTCCATTTTTCTAAGCTTTGGGCGCATAGATTTTGACTTTGCAAGGTACGCTTTGCCTTGGTTGATGCCATTATTGATGCCCCCAATCCAGCTTTTTAACACTAGTTTTTGGGGAACCACAAGTTGCCCCCACAAGCACAAGGGGCGCAAGCGCATAATCTAATCAGGAACTTGTGCCAGTTTCCATGATTATGCCCGGGAGAACATGGATCCACTGTAGCTGTGAAACAACCCAGGGTGGGGTGACAGGTTTTTTAAGGGATTTCACAAGGTGGCGGCCACAAGCGAGGTGAAATTCTTTGTCTTTTGTACCTTATAACAATCCCAAACCCCGACAATTGTCGCTGGCAATCAGTTGGGCGATAGAGTTTTAAAGCCTATTAGGAAAATGGTGCTGCTTGATGATCATGCTTTCTCGCCCTCGCCGCCAAAATCCCGCCCCCCATAAAACTGGCTGCAATTTCGCCACGAAGTTGACCCACCGGTGGACATGTTTGCGCTTTGCTCGATTCACAGTGAATGGATGGATGGAGTGGATTGGGGTGGATGGATTCATCTTTAAAAAGATGAATGGGGCCATTGTCATGTCAAGCAAAAGCCAAATTCTCCGGAAAAAGAAAGCGATGGGAGCCCTAGCTATCAAGAGTCGTAGCATGGGAAAAAGATCAACACAAACGGAAAAGAAAAAAAAAAAAAAAGGTGGCGGAAACCCGTTGAAGAACATTCTAAACAAATTTTGTCTCGCAAATGCCCTCACCCCTTTTCCGAAAGTGGGGTCGTAGAATCACACAGCATTTCGATGCGATCAAAAGATACATAGTAAACTAACAATACGGACATCTGTACGAAATGGTATAAGTAGTGGCCCACCCACCGGGTCAAAGCCGTCGGCCCCGCATCCGGAGATCGGTCGGTCGTCGCGCGGTTTGAACGGTCAGATCTTAATTAGGGTTCATGCGGTCGCCCAACAACCCAACCCCTTCTCGTGCGCTCCCATGTGTTACCCATAACCAAAAATTCTTCTCGCCCTCGCAATTGGGTGTTTGATCGAATCGAATACACTTGCAGTAGTGTTTCTCATTCTCCCTTTTTCTTTTTCTTTGACTGAGTATATGGGTGAAATGTAAGATCATCAAATTTATACCACGAGTCGGTTTTCTGAGAGCTCGCCACCGCCCTATTCTCTTCATCATCATCCCGCTCGTCATGATCAAAGTTGTTTTGCTCCTCTTCTTTTCTGGAACCGAGAGCTCGTTGGCCTCTCCACTTTGGAGACCAAAGATTTGAGTAAAGTGCGTAGGCACTTTAGAAAGCACGCGGCTCTGCGAGTTTGTCCTGATCCAAAGGCTCGATCTATCCATGCATTAGCCCTAAAACACGATTCAAGCGCTGGTTTGACAAACACACTTTGGAGGGGGAGAGAGAAGATGGCAGTGCGCCACCAAAGCAGCAAAACATTGACGTTCTTTTTCCTCTCCAAATGTCATAAGAGGGACACTGGCAAAGTCCCCATCACCTTTGCATGGCCAGCCACAGGGCCCTGTTCCCGGTCTTAAGGACAATGCGACACTGGCCCTCCAAAGAGGGGGGGCCATGCCTCGGTTGCTTTCCCAGCTATTACTCCCTCTTATCGCCATCGCCACCTCATTCATTCCAAGGAGAGAGAAAAGGTGGCGGTGGGTTTAGTTCAAGATTCCACGTAAAAACATGCATGAAAAGTTGGTGCCAGGAAGACTACAGAAGGGATGGATCGATATGGGCAAGCGAGCGGTGATCTAACCAAATGACAACCACACGAGGCCTTGTAATAATCGGGCGACAGGCCCAGCTCAACCAACATCGGCCCGCCTTAAGTTTTCGGAATCCAACAAGCAACCAAACCTTGTCTGCCTGATCGATCGCCTCTCTTCTTTGAAAAGCTGGTCTACGCGAGAAAACATCCACATCTCGCTACGTGGGGGCAAAATTGATGGAATCGCAAAAGCTGGCAAGGGAACAACAAAGCATGGATTGCTTGATTCATCCCGTGGGCTTTGATTTTGGTCGAATGATCGATTGGATAGATTGAGTTGGGGGCGACGAGGAGCAACGTCGGCCACTCGATCCGTGTGGATGGATCTGAATCTCTCAAGTGCAATGGACCAGTCATACACACATAGCTTTTGTTTTGCCAAAAGTTTGGGGCATAAGAATTGGGCGCTGACACACACAACTATTCGCAACACGAGCTCTCCAGATGGATCAGAGAGACAACATCAATCAATTCATACAATAGCTCATTTCAGTGAGAAATCAATAAAAAAGGCTACACTGTTCCGCTGATTTTCGCATGGCTGGTGTTGAGGTTTCTATATCGGTTGCAGTGCTGAATTCCTGCGCCAAGCACATATTCGGATATGGAAGGGTTTGGTTGGCGCGAAGGGATTTCAGGACGAGTGTCGCAAAACACATGGCGCGCAGAGCGGGCTGACGTGGCCGATCTGCCACGCTGGAACCTTCAAATTTTTAAAAAGTGGCAGAATATGCGCCGGGAACGGCGCGAATATTCTCGGAGTTATGGGAACCACGCGGGCTTTGTCACCCATCGCCTGGACAATGCAAAGGCTCAGCACTTGCTCGTGTCGAGAGTTTCCACCACTCGGAACTTCTCTCTCGTTTTTTTGGTGTTTTTTTTTTCTACTCTTGAGAGCTTCTCTCTCGTTTCTTTTTTGGTGTGTGTGTGTGTGTTTTTTTTTCTGCTCTTGATCGTGAAGCTCGAGGAAGCTCGTAAGACGCGATTCTCGTGAAGATTTGGTGTGTGTGTGTATGTTTTTTGGAGCATTACCTCTGGAAGCGACATGTCGGGCTTACGACTTACGCAAGAACAGACGCGGGGCGGGCTTGCAACTTGTTCATCTGTAGCTCGCGGAATTTGACTGGAAAAAAGAGAGAGAGAGAGAGAGAGAGAGAGAGACAAGAGTTTGAGTTTAGTCCGCAACATCGACGTGAGAGCTTGAGTGACAGACAGGAGGAGAGAGCGAGTTACCCGGGTGTTAAGAAGCACACTGTTCCTGTGGATGAGTTTTTTTAAGTACCTGTTAGATTTCTTTTGGCTTTTTTTTTTTCTTTCTTTTTTTTTTGGCTTCCAGGAATCGCGTCGCGTCCTCTTCACTGGAAAGCAAGAGCCTCGATTAGCGGCACAATGACTATTTCTCCGGTAGCAAAAGAAAAGAATATCACGTACCCGGGGAATTTTGGCAGTGGAACACGGCGAGAATCAGTGCACTTTAGCTCGGGGAATTCTGGAGGGGAGAGATTTGGCGTCGACTTGTTTGGCTCTTGAGATGCGCGGTAACGATCTCCAGGTACTTATCAATGCCATCCTCGTATTTGTCATAGATGAGGGGTAGCGTGTGAGCGAGTACCACCGCTGGGAAATACAAGAGGAGAGACAAAGCACGTTTTTTAGCTTTGCAACTTTCGTGCACAGCGCAAGGATTTGCGTACGAAAAAAGCTGGAAGGAAAAGGAGAGGAATGGAATACATTACCAAAATAAAGGAGCGTCAGGAAATGGCACCAGCCACCGACAAGAGAGAAGATCCACAGGCCCGCTATAACCTGTAGACAGTGGATTGAGATTTGGAGCGCAACTTGATCCAAAAAGAGAGAAAGCGAAAATACTATAGTATATGGAAGAAGAAAGAGAAAGAGAAAAAAAAGGGGAGAGAGAGAGAAGGATTTACCTCGACACAGAGCATGAAATCTTTTCCCAGGGCGATCATATGAATTATTCCAAGTGCTCGGTTTAATTCCAGACGAAGAGTCTGAGCGATGTTCTCGACCATCTCCTCCGAGAGTTGTATCTCTGGAATCGGTGGTGGCGGCCTGGAAGAACGAAAGAATGAAGAGCACAGTGGAAGGAAAAGGCTCACTTGTCGAGCAAGGCCGCGAGATTCGACCAAGTAAACAGGATCAAGACGAGGAAGAGGAGCGCATTTGAAGCGATGGAGAGAAGTGTGTAGCCGCACCACTCAAACAGGACGTAAGAAACAGTGGCTCCAAGCAAAATCCCGCCAGTGACATGCTTCTTCTTCCACATGAGAACATCGGCATCTGAAACAACACATATAGCAGGGGGGAAAAAGAAACACTCACTCACATTTGCCACCTCCAAGAATCTCGTGAACGCTCCTTTGCGTTCCCAAGGGGTGGGGCACTGCCGCCGCTACCAATGCTGGAGGCGCTGGCGATGGTGGTTGATGCTCCCCCGCTGGATGCTCGGCCATGGCATCTTTAGGTCAAGAAAGCAAAAGAAATTCCAAGCGGTTGTAAACTCGTTTGTAATCAATAGAAAGTTCTTAAATTTCATTTAAATTATATTATCATTATGAATGGAAGGTGAAAGAGGAAGGATTGCTACAAACTAGGGATCCTAAACAGGACTTCGTGATAAAATGCTCTTAGAGTCATATAAAAAAGCCAATGTATCCCTTTGATCTATAAGATGATTAAAACTTATAGATTTTTTTAATTATTTAGTATAAGTTTGGCAATCTCAAATTGGTATTTTAAATATACAAATTTAAAAAATTTCAAATAAAAGAGCACTAGAAAATATAAATGCCTGTTAAGTAAACTTGGTTGAAATAAAAGTTTAATAATTCAAGTGCTCTCAAAATAAATAAAGGTCAAACTCTTAAATTTAAATTTGATAAAAAAAATAGCGGGTTTATAAGATTTGGCCTTATCTACTTCAGATTTGGAACAATTAAAATATAAATATAATCTTTTTTAATAATTAAATTAAGTTAAATGAACCTTAAATAGTTTATACAATTTAGAAATTAAAAGCTATTGTTATTATAGTTTGATAGAAAATTAATACTGTGAGTGGAACTTAGACCTCACAATATAATATATTCTAAATTCAAAGCTCAAATATTATTTTGAGTTTATATAAATTCCTTTTGCTTCACAAACGAGAATTCCTCAAACCTCCAAAACTGCCAAAAGCCAAAAATAAATGAAATGCCTTAAATAATGGTTATTACTTGTGAACAATTTAAATTAAACCATTAAGTAATATTTTTTAGAATTTTAGGAGGTGTTTGAAAGAAGTTTATGGAGGATTAATGGAGAACTCATCCATTCAGTGAGGACACTGCTCTACGTGATGCAACAAAATCTACTGTTTGACGATGTACATGGATGTTTCAAAAATATTTTTATCGCCTGGATCTTTACGGTATACACTTAGTACTTACCAAAATTCTCCACAAGAGCACGCTCCATCTCTAAACACATGAAACCGACTCGAGTCTCTACACACGATGGTCCGTCGCTCCAGCTTGGAGATCACAGCCGTCGCCCTGTGACAATCCTCGCAAACCCGGAGATTCTTAGAGATCCTTATGTCCGTCCCGGCCACCGAGTTGACAAGCGCGCAAGCTATGGCGAGCCTCTCGCTGTGTCCACATAGTGCCGACTCTTTCTCCTCCTCGGATATGTCGTGCACGACGCTCTTCGTGTCTGGAACGTATCCCCCCTCCTCCTTCATCCTCAAAGTCACTGCTTTGAGCCTCGCGGAGATCTCTTCCGCCTGAGGATGGCTCGAGTCTCCCGCCGAGAACCTGTGCACTGTCCCAGCTCCATCGATCCACCAGCTTTGCCCCGGCTTCTTCCAAGCTCGAGCAGCCCTTCTCAAGCTCCGGATCTCGCCACTCTCCTCCCACATCCCCGCGCTCGCGTAGATGCTTGCCATGAGCGAGTAGGCTCCAGCGTCTTTGTCGTCCAGGCTCACCACCGAGTCGAAAGCAAGCCTCCCAACTCTCACGTTGCTCCACTTCCGGCTCGCGGCGAGCACGGACATCCACACCGTCGTGTCCGGCTTGAAAGGCATCGTCTCCAGCATCTCCACGGCCTTGTCCAGCTGATTGGCTCGACCCAGGAGATCCACCATGCAGGTGTAGTGTTCCAGCAGCGGAGCTATCGAGAACTCCCGGCTCATCATCTCAAAGTAGAGCTTGCCTTCGTCGACCAGGCCGGCATGGCTGCAGAGTGATAGGAGGTGGACGAAAGTGATCGCGTCCGGCCTCACGTTTTCCCTTCGCATCCTCTCGAACAGCTCAAAAGCCTGCTTTGCGTCGCATTGGTGGCTGTATCCGGCCATGAGAGTGCTCCAAGTTACCAAGTCTCTTGCCGTGGAAGAGTCGAAAACTTGCTGCGCTTCCACCATGCTTCCACACCTCCCGTAGAAAGCCACGAGAGAATTCACCACAAGCCGATCGTTCTCGAGGCCGGCCTTGCGAATCTCGTCGTGGACGTTCTTCCCGGCCTCCAAGTCCGGCAAACTTCCACAGGCCTTGACCGCTGCTACGAAAATTGGAGGCGTAACTGGAACCAGCTTCTCCTCTCGGATGCGAGCGTAGTACTGGAGAGCCAAGTCGGCCTCTCCACTCTGAGCACACCCCCAAATCATCGTCGTCCACGAAACGACGTCTCGGAGCTTCATCCTCTCAAACAGCTGCCGAGCATCGGGCACGCTTCCGCACTTCACGTACATGTCGAGAAGATTGTTGGCGACGATCATGTCGGATTCATAGCCAGCTTTGCGAAGTTGGGTGTGGATCTCCAGTCCCTTCTTCAAACTCTCAGCTTTTACTATTCTTCCGTCAACCTGCTTGCCAGTTTCCTTGGCCGCTAGACTCGTGCAAGCGTTCACTGCCGTGACGTAAGTTCTCCCGTCGGGAACAAAGCCTTCCTCTTGCATTCGAGCAAACGAGGAGAGAGCAAAGTCGCCATCTCCACTCTCAGCATGCCCCCAGATCATTGCTGTCCAGGAAACTAAGTCGTGCCGAGGCATCCTGTTGAAAACCTTGCCCGCATCTTCCATGCTTCGACACTTCGCATACATGTCGACGAGGCTGCTCGCCACGAACATATCCAGTTCGCAGCTGCTCTTCGAAACCTGCGAGTGGATTCTCCGGGCTCTTTCTAAACTCTCTGCCTTGACATGCCTTCCTCCCACTTCCCTGGCTTCTTCTCTGGCTGCTATAGCCGTGCAAGCGTTGATGGCAGCGACAAAAGTTCTTGAGTCGGGCACCAGTCCTGCTTGGTCTTGCATCGTAGTGAAGAGCCGGAGAGCACTCTCTCCATCTCCACAAGCTGCGTATCCCATGATAATCGAGTTCCAAGTCACCAAGTCCCGCTTTTCCATGCAGTCGAATACTCTCCTTGCCTCACGAACGCTGCCACACTTGGCATACATGTCCAGCAGCGTGTTAGCGACAAAGATGTCATGCTCGTATCCGCTACTCGAGAGCTGAGCGTGGATGGCTCGGCCTCTCTCCAGGCAAATCTCTCGTAGCTTTGTTCTCGGATCCGCCGCTGCTAAGGTCGAGCATGCGTTGAGTGCAGCGACATAAGTTCTCGCGTCGGGCTGGAAGCCTCTTTCCTGCATGGCAGAGAAGAGATTAAAAGCCTCATTGGCATCTCCAGATTGTGCGTACCCGGTGATGATCGCGTTCCATGACACAACGTCGTGCCTTTGCATTCGATCGAAGACCCTCTTCGTCTGGACCATGCTGCCACACTTGGAGTACATGTCCACCAGTGTGCTTGAAACGTAGATGTTGGTTTCGTGGCCTCGGCTGGCGAGCTCGGAGTGTAAAGCCGCTCCTCTCTTCAAACTTTCCACCTTGACGAGATTTCCATCCACCTGCTTGGCTTGCTCCTTGAGAGCCAGGCTCGTGCAGGCTTTCAAAGCCGCGACGAACGTCCGAGGGTCTGGAACGAAGCCTTTCTCTTGCATCTCGGCGAAGAACTCGAGAGCCAACTCCCCTTGATCGGCCTGGACAAATCCCATAATCATCGTGTTCCACGACGAGACTGTGCGATTCGGCATCTTCTCGAAGAACTCGCGAGCGCGATCCAGACTACCGCACTTGGCGAACATGTCTAGCACCGTGTTGGCCACAAAGATGTGCAAGCCTTTCTTCTCTTCTCCATTCCCATCGCTGCCGTGCTCTTCCAGAATCTCGCCCAAGATCCTGATCCCTGTGGCCAAATCCCTGGCGCTGGTACACGCCTTCAACGCCGCAAGAACCACGGCATTGCTGGCCATGATTCCATCGCCGCGGAGCTGATCGTAGACCCCGATCGGGTCCTGCTGCCCTGACGCACCCTGATTGCGCCGCCCAACGGCATTCTTCCTCCTCACACCTCCTACCTCGCGCAAGCTGGGAATCGTCCTGTATCGCCTGAGAAGAGCGCGCCGCAAGAGCATGGAGCCTGGCGCTCCAAGCTCCAAGAACCCTAAAACCAAGTAACCCTAAAGTCCACAAATTTAAAACTTGGCGCGCAAAAGTGTTTTAATTTTAGGGTTCTTGGCGCGCGCTAAACATTCCCTTCCTTTATAAAACTGCTATAACTAATCCGGCGAGGCGGCGCATCTTGCTTTCACAATCTCCCCACTGTGGCGAGCGTTTCGTTACCGTTTAACACCCTCCCATGCTCTCCATGCAACGGAAATTCCGGCTGGCCACCATTTAAATCCAGCGCGATGGCATCTCAGCCCACCATTCCAAAGATCATACCACTATTCTCCTTCCATGGCGCTAGAGCTCCAATCGCTCATCCTTTTCTTCTTCATGGCTTTGCTATGCTGCTACGCACTGGAATCTCGAGGTAAGCAGCAGCTCCCTCCACTCTCGATCGCCCAGTATCGATCTTAACTTTCGTTGGTTTTTTCGTTGCCAGATCCAGGAACTTCGCGTAAACTTCTTCTCCGCGATCGCGAGGAACAGCCGGAGAGGCTCATTCCTTCCGGCCCCTCGGATCCAAAGCAGTACCAAAACTCGATCAGTCAGGCGGCTTGCCGCAAAGAATTCGGCATCGGGATCCCTGCGCCACCCTCCGGCAATCACCACCTCGAGCGAGAAGTTCCCACTGGACCGGAAGATCCATTCCAGCGCCTCAAGGACTTCGTTGCGTGCTGGAACTCGGCCGTCGGCAAGCCTCACCACGATGTCTTGACGCATCGATCTCAATCCATCCCAGTAACTTCATCTTCTTCCAAGGACTCTATCCCAGTTCCACCAGCAGCTTCTTCTTCCAAGAATTCTATCCCAGTTCCAGGAGCAGCTTCTTTTTCCAAGGATCCTATCCCAGTTCCAGCAGCAGCTTTTTCGTCCAAGGATTCTATCCCAGTTCCTTCTTCCAAGGATTCTATCTCAGTTCCAGTAGCAACGGATTCTTCTCAATCTGGTCCAGCAACTTCTTCCATAAATGCTATCCCAGCAGCTCGTTCTATCCCACCTCCAACTTTCAAGGACGATCCTTCCAGCAAGCAGCTCAATGCCATCCAACCCGAGAGGCAAGTTCCCTCTGGAGCCGATCCGATCCATCACAAATCCCTGGAACCCTGACACTCTAGCTGACACTTTTTCTATCCTCTCCCTTTGTTTTCCTGTCGCCGAGCCAAAGTTTTGCTACAGAGACTAGCTTGGCCTGTAAAAATTTCTCTAATCATTAGAGAAGGAAAAGAATACGAGAAAGACGTACCTTGTCAATCTCAAACCGAGGACGTGCATCTGTTGGAGAAAATATAAATTTCGTCTCCATTGGATAGTTAGCTCCTAAGAGGTGCGCTACTGTAGCCCGGATGTTGCTGCGAGCGTAGAATCATTCCAGTCATGGAAGGCGTCTGATAGTCTCGATTGTATGAGTATCCTCTCGTCGTGGCTCGCTGTGAGAAATGCGAGCTTTGAGCCGAGAGAATGTACGCTCGACCACTTCTCTCGTAGAGCTGCCTGTTTCCAATCCTCTCCTGAATTTCTCCAAGCTCGGACTCAAGCGCCTTGGAGAGTTTGTCACCACCTTGCCACGAAAGCGAGGCTTGGATTAGCTGCTGAGTTGCTCGAAGACACGTCTGAGCTGCCTCGATGTCACCGGAATCTGCCAAAAAACCAGCCTCGGAGATCGTCTTTGCTGCCAGCAGCCGGTTCCTTTGTCGATCAACTTCCACGCTAACATGTTGCCGGTTGGCGCTCACGAAATCCGGACGAGCGATCGAGAGCTTCCGGGACGCAGTGTGAAGCTTCTCTCCACGTACTGGATCGGTGAAAGAGCACCTAGCTTCGAGGATAAACTGTTCCTTGAGGCTGAAGTTGAGTGCCGGGAGCTTAATCTCCAGAAGAACGTCTCGTTCCTCGTCGGCATAGAGATCCCCCAGCTTCACGGTTGCTCGTGACGAATCCTCCACGACCGAGCTTCTGTAGCTGCCAGCATGAACGCTCGTTATCCGAGACCCTCCGGCCTCACATCCTCCAAAGACTACCAGCTGAACGTCCTGGACGACAACGCTTAGAAGTCCCCCGACGCACTGAGCAAAAGCGTCCTGGACGCCACCTTCTGCCTGGATAAACGAGAAGGTTCCTCCCGAGACTTGAGAAATGGAGTGCATGGTCGCAGCGTCGTGATCAGCTCCGAATCCGAAAGTGTGGACTGGAATGCGTGGCGATATCTGTCCGCTGTTGCTCAACCGTCGTGACAGTAGCTTGTGACGGTTGAAGCTGGAGCTTGGAGAGGAGTTGAAAACCTGGCCCCGAGTTCCCAGCGAGTAAGTGTCATGTCCGTCGGAGAGCAGCATTATACTCGCGACTGGATTCTTGTGCTGCCTCTCTTCCAAAACTTTCGATCCTTTGCGCAGCCCCTCGGCAATGTTCGTTCCTCCGGTGCAAACCAACGTCTCCACTGCTCGCAGCGCGAACTGCCGGCCTTCCTCCACCATAGTCTTGAGCGGGAAGAGCCTCTTTGCTGACGAGGAAAACACCACCACCGAGAGACGGTCCCGGGAGCTTAAGTTGCGGATCACAAACGCCATTGCTCGCTTGAGGAGCAAGAGCTTTGTCCCTGCCATGCTTCCGCTCACGTCCAGGACTGTCACTAGATCGATCGGCGCTCGATCCAAGACTGCTGGTTCTGTCCCGGAATCGAGAAGCTCCGGAGCTTTGACGTGAACCAGGACGTTGAAACTGTTCCGCTGCTCCGAGAATGACACGCTGCCAACTTCTGCGTAAGCGCTGAGCTCGAGCTTGGATCTTTGCTCGGACGAAGTCACATTTTCTGGAAACTCATCGTCGCAAGAGCCTTGGTTGGCGAGAGCTTCGTCATCGTCGTAAACGAGAGGTTCTATGGCTTGATGCTGCTGCTGCTGTTGCCTCGAGGGTGGCGACGCTCGACTGATTTCTTGAGTGGCATTGGCGTTTGCGATCGACTCGTCAATGATTCGTATGACGGGGTCCTGTTCCTCGTGTTGTTGTTGTTGTTCTTGGCGGAGAAGCTCATTGAAACTTGGCAGCGACGATGGTGGTGGGATGACGAGTGGCGGTGGCGGGGTCGAGGATCTCTTGGGCTTGTTCGTGTCTGGAAGAGGGCCGTGCCATGGAACTTCCTTCCACCGGGATCGACACACGGGACACACCATGTTGCCGTGCTTCACGTTGGACGCAATGCACGAGAAGTGGAAGGTGTGCGAGCACTCGGCTGTGAAGAGGGCCTGTCCAACCCCGGTTTTGATAGCTTCCAGGCAGATCGGGCAAGAACTCTGCAAGGAATCACACAAAGAACGATCAAAGATCGCGAAAAAAGAGAAGAGAGAGAGACAAGTAAGAACGCTACCCACAGCTAGACTCGACTAGAAAGAAGAAAACTATGATAAATATATCTTCTCGATCGAAAAGGAGGAATGCTTCTAATCCAGAGGAGAGCTTTGGATCTAGAGGTCTAAGAAGCATACCTTGATGGATGATCGTGCCGGCGTTGCCGGCCGGCCTTGGAAATCCCATTCTTCGTCGGATGGAAAGCCCTCGGAATCGGCCGGGAATGTCCAAGAACACATGCGCAATCCAAGAACGCTCCTGGCGACGCTCCAGACCTTCTTCCCCATTTTTCTTTCCCTGCTCGAGCCGCTTGAGCCGCTCTCTCGCAACCGATGCTCCTAGCCTATCACTCGTCAGGAGAAATCCCCGGCATTGCCGCTGGAAGATCACAGGAAGCGATCAAGAAGAAGGAGAGGAAGCGATCGATCCATGACGCGCAAGAATGCCGGTAGCTGGAATGTCAAAGCTGGATATTCGGGCCGCGCAGTGCGCCCTGTTGACGATGATCGTGCGTAGATAGCTGAAACACGATCGAAAGAGCAACGAAGAAGAACAGTAGCTCTCTCCCTCTCGCCTCTCTTTGGTCAAACCTAGGCCCCAGAGCCAGAGAGATCACACGTGGCACTACACGCAGAGTAAAGATATCTACGTGTCTGCCATCGTGGCAAGTGGTATATTCTAAGCTGACTTAGGGCAAAATCTTACGTTACACTAAATAGTTTTTAAAAGAGATACTTATTTACTCCGACGTAGGGCAGGTTTTTGAGAGCGTGGCTCCATGTCATGACCAATTGTTCTTCTTCCATCTTCGCCCTCTCCAACACCGGATGTTTCAAGCCACGATATCGTGCTTGGTCATGGCGATTCACCCTTGCGAGGTCTCTGTCTTGGATCAAACAAGTCGCTACTGGGGCGAGAAGGTGAGACAAATGTAGTCGCTCTAGGATTCTAACGATTGTTTTGCCTTGGTTGAACGATCGTGAGCTTCTAGGCTATATACTTCAAAGTGTTCATCTTTCTGATCCTAGAACAGGAAACAAAGAAAGTTGCCTTTAAGAAATTCCATAGAACGTTTTCTAAACATTTTAAGTTGTATTATTTCTGGGAGAACTCGATAATGCTAACAAGAAGTTTATTTCTCATCTTGCCTCAAATCAGCAGCTTTGAATCTAAAATCAGCTGGTTATTTCCTGGTTTTTGACTGTCCTCTCAAATATATGACTGAGATGAAACACTTTATGCCTTGTGTCTTAAACTATTATAATGCCAATACAATGGAGGAGAGTCAAAGATTTGAAGATAGAAGAAGACTTTAGAAAGAACAGTTTGTAACAGGTATTGTTGGTTCTCGTTGTCACAGATCAGACAATTTATGTAATTTTAAATGGGAACACTGTTGAGTTTTTAATTTTCTTTTTATATAATTTTCTTGTTATATTTTTTTTACTTATAAATACAATTAGCAACAATTATCATCTATAAAGATGAATCATCATAATTGGTGTGCCTTCTTCTAGCTATGTCCCTGCTCTTTTGCTGATCAAGCTTTGGGCAGTCTCCCATGCGATGGCCAAGTCCCCCACAGTAAACACATCCTCTAACACCACCAACCTCTACCATGGATGTGCTGGGGTCCTCGAGCGATTCCAAGAACACAGGAACTTTCTGTTTCGCTTCCCGCAGCAAATACTTCAGATCCAAGAGCGTGCTCTCGCTCTGCCTGCTGTTGATAAAGGTGGTGGCGATACCTGTCTTTCCACACCTCCCAGTCCTCCCGATCCGGTGAACATAGTTCTCAATCTCGCTAGGCATGTCATAGTTGATGACATGCTGGATGCTTGGGAAGTCGAGTCCCTTGGAAGCAACATCAGTTGCAACCAAGACATCTTTGCGTCCTTGCTTGAACTTAGTAATTGCGTCTTGCCTCTCCTCCTGATCCTTGCCACCGTGAATCGACACAACTTCCACGCCTTTGAGCACCAGGTACTCGTAGATGCTATCAACCTCGCCTTTGCTCTCGCAGAAGATGAGCACAGGCGGTGGCGTCTGCTGCAAGCACTCGAGGAGATAGACCATCTCGGCCTCCTGTTTCACGAACTCCACTTGTTGGACAACATCCAGAGATGCAGCTCCGGCCCTGGCAACGTTCACCACCACGGGCTTGACAAGAGCACCCCTCGCAAACTCCTGGATCTTCCGGGGCATGGTTGCCGAGAAGAGCAGCGTCTGGCGCTGAAACTTGAGGTGATCCATCACCTTTCGGATGTCGTCCTCGAATCCTGAGTCGCAGAGCCTGTCCGCCTCGTCTAGAGTCAGATACTTGCATCGCTCCAGATTCATCTTCTTCTTCTCTAGCATGTCGTTAAGTCGCCCTGGAGTCGCCACGACGATGTGCACTCCTCTCCTTATCGCCTCCAGCTGAGACCTCATGCCAGTTCCCCCGATACACAGCATTGCCCTCAAGTGGCAACAACGAGAGGAGTTCACCATCGACACGAACTCCTCGATCACGTCAAAAGTCTGCTTCGCAAGCTCACGGGAGGGGCACAGGATCAACCCTACCGGACCTTCGCCACCTTTCAGCCTCGACCTCTCCTCTTCCTTGAGAGCCAACATAATCAGCGGCAAAACAAACGCAAGAGTCTTCCCAGAGCCTGTGAATGCCACCCCGATCATGTCTCTCCCGGACAAGATCGCTGGAAGACCCTGAACCTGGATTGGTGTTGGGTGTTTCACACCCTTCTCCTTAAGTTTCCTCAAGACTGATTTCGGGAGACCCATGTCCTTGAAGCTCCGAATTGGCGGTGGCACGTCCTCACCTTCAACCAGGATATGCAGCTTGTTCCGAATCGCCTCGATCTCTACTGCGCTCATTTCGGAAACATGCAAAGGTGGCGTCCATCCCGTGTGCATTGGCTCGGTATACTTGATCCCCTTACTAATCTCGCTCACCGGCAGTAGCACTCTCTTCTCGTCGTTCAATCTATCTAGCATATCCTTTTCTTGCCTTTGGAGCTCTTCACTTGGGCTCAAAGGTCCTCCTTCCTGTTGCTTCTCGTGCTGGAGGAGTGATGCTTTCTCCAGCAGAGAGAGAGGAGCGCATGACTTGGGTTCTTCCTTCTTATTGCCTTCGATCTTCTGTGACTTCCTTTGTAGCAAACGTTGTTGCTCGGCCAACCTGCGCTTTCGAATGGGAACATAATCGTTCTCTTCTGTATCCATAAACAAAGCTAAGAATTGTTCTACCCTAACATTGTTTGTTCCCTTTATAGTCCTCAGCCTATTTTTCCTTTTCGTGAGACCTTTTCTAAAGAGCGATGAAAAATGTTACCATCTTTTAAAACCATGTATCAAGAAGCTTGAGTCTGTGTGTAGATGTTGGACAAAACAACGTAAGCAGCCGGGATGGATGGATCCAGCAGCGTGATCCGACGAGCAGCACGCTTCCCCCTCTCCGGATTCCCATGCATCCGGCACGCTGCAAGCAAAGTCATCCAGACTTTGCTATCCGACCGAGACGGGAGACGATCCACGAGCTTCTCGGCGAGATCCAAATGCCCAGCTCGTCCCAGCACGTCGATGATGCAGTTATAGTGCTCCAGCCGGGGACTGATGCCATAGTCATCGATCATGGAGACGAAGTACTTGCACCCCTCCTCGAGGAGGCCCGAGTGGTCGCAGCCCGAGAGGATGCTCAAGAACACAACGTCGTCGACTTTCACTCCATCCTGTTCCATGATCTTCACCAGCTTGAGCGCCTGCTCGATCTCGCTGTGCTGCGCGTAGGCCACGATCAAGCTCGTCCAAGTCACCACGTCCCTGTGAAGCATCTCGTCGAAGATCTTCCGCGCTTCTTGGAGGCTGCCACACTTTCCATACATGTTGACGAGCGCCGTGGCTGCTACCGTGTCGAGCCGGTTGGAGAAGCCGTGATCGAGCATGTAGCCGTGGATGAGTTTGCCGTGAGCGAGGCCTCCCGCGAGGCCGGAGCACGCGTCTAGAGCAGCAACGTACGTGACTTTGTCTCGAGCCACGTCCATCTTCCAAAACATCTCCACCGCGTCCCGGTTGAGGCCCTTCTCAACGTAAGCCGCGAGGATGGTGTTCCAGGAGACGGTGTTCCTCTCGGCCATGGCGTCAAAGACGTTTCTCGCTGCTTCGTGGTCGCCAAGCTTCGCGTACATGAAGATGAGCGCGTTTGCAACGCCGGTCCTCTTGTCGAAGCCGCTCTCCACGACCATCTGGTGGATGCTGCTCCCTTCTTTGGCGTTTGCTTGCTTCGTGCAAGCGTCGAGCATGCTGATGCACGTAACTTCGTCTGGTCTCGAGCCTTCCAGCTTCATCCTCTGAAAGAATTTGTGAGCGTCGGCATAGCAGCCGTGCTGAATCGCGGCCGATATCAGTGAGTTCCACGACACGCTGTTCCGTGACGGCATCCCCTCGAACATCTTTCGTGCGGCGTCCAGGGATCCACACTTTGCGTACATCGCTGTGAGAGAGTTGTGGACGATGATGGACTCGAATCCAAGCTGGGAGATCCAGTCGTGCAGCAGGATCCCCTGAGCCAAGTGTGCTGGACTGCTGCAAGTCCCAAGCATGAGTACGAACGTTACCGCGTCTGCCTTGACGCCTTGTAGCTGCATCTGCTGGAAGCTCCGCAAAGCCTGGAAGTGATCGCTGTACCGAGCATAGGCTCCGATTATTGTGTTCCAGGCGATGGTGTTCCTCTCGTGAACTTCACAGGAACTTCGCTTCACGTCTTCAAGGCTGCCACACTTTCCATACATCCCCAGCAGGAAACTCTTGACAACCTCGTCCCGGTCGAGTCCCATGTCGACAACGCTGCGATGGATAGACTTGCCTTCGCCCAAGTCTTCTCCGCTCGAGCACGCGTTGAGCAACGTAGCGTAAGTCACCTTGGTTGGCGAAAGCCCATCTTGCTGCATTCGCCAAAGGCATCTCAGTCCTTCCTTGCAGTCTCCACTCTGAGCATACCCCGATATCATAATGTTCCAGGAAATCACGTCCCGCTTGGGCATCTCACGGAGCACTAAATCGGCTTCGTCAACATCCCCGGTCTTGCAGTACATGTCCACCAGAGCATTTCCCAGCGAGGTATCCAAACTCATTCCAGCTTCCAACACATAGCCATGGACCTGTCTCCCATCTGTTAAGTTGCAAGCTCTCAGCACGGCCACCATGGTGATCAAGTTCGGACGAATCCCTTCGAGCTCCATCTTCCGGAACAGTAACACGGACTCTCTTCCCAGATGACCATACTGCGCAAAGTTCCCGATGACGGACGTCCAGGAAACCACGTTTGGACTCTCCATCCTGCTGAAGAGCTGGAAGGCGTCTTCGGGGCTTCTACACTTTCCATACATGTTGATGAGAGCATTTGCCGCATAAATGTCGGTCTCCAGCCCCGACTCGCGTATATAAGCGTGCACTTTTCTGCCATCGTCCAATGCCCCCTCGACAGTGCAGGCTCTGAGACAGGTGACAAACGTAACGCTGTCCGGACGAACACCTTCCAGCTGCATTCTCTTGTAGAGTTCCAAAGCCTGCACAGCGTCGTTTTCAGAGTTAGCATAAGCTCCAAGCAACGCAGACCAGGCCGCTACATGCAAAGGATCGAGCTTACCAAAGACTTCTGAGGCAGCGTCCAAGTCCCCGCATTTTCCATACATGTTTACGAGCGCACTGCCCACCCTGCCGTTGCTTTCCAGTCCATATTCCACCAAGTTAGCGTGGATTTGCTTCCCATCTGCGAGAGATCCGCAAGTAGTACACGCACCGAGAGCTGTGACGAAGGCCACCCTGTCGACTTGGAAACCACGTAGCTGCATCTCTCTGAGTAACCGGATAGCTTCTTTGCAGTAACCATGCTGTGAGAAAGCTGCCATGTTCACGGTCCAAGTTACTACTGTCTGCTCTTGCATACTGTAGAGTGTTCGTCGAGCATCAGCTACAGAACCACACTTGAGATACATCTCAATGAGCCTGTTGCCCAGAAATGTGCCTCCGTCCAATCCTTGCCGCGATATATGTGCGTGAACCAGCTTTCCCTGTTGAAGGGCTCTGTGTCGGCCACATTCGCTTATGATATCGGCAAGAGTGGCTGGAGAAGCATCGTCAAGACGGGCAAGAAACTTACACTGCCACTCAGAGCGAGAAGAACTTCCATGACAGCGTAGAAAGATTCCTGGTTTTTGGAAAGCAATGTGCTTGCCCCTCAGCGGTCTCATATAAACAAGAATCACTAGCCGGGAAGCATCTCAGCGTCCCAGAATCAATGCAAACACTAGTCAATAAATTCTTCCAAGAGACCCTGCAGAATAAAAAATCTATTGAGGATCAAAGAATCTAAAGGCATAAGAGTCTTACCTGGGAAATCAATGGTTCTGCTTCTGATCGTTTAATCAAATGTATCGAGTTCCGAAGCAGCGACGTTGACTGATCGTCTAAGTACACATTTCCGACGTTCTCCAAAACTTTCACTTGAATGTAAGGATCTTTTGGTGGTGACAAATCCTGCATACGATAAATGAAATAGTAAGAAAAAGGTTTCCAGATAAACATGAAAAAACATACCACTGAAAGATCAAGATCGATGCTCGACATATAAACCCCCAGAGAATCTGAATACTGCTTGAAATAATTCTTTTCCGAGTAGCTCAGCTTGCTCTGGATATCATCTGGAAGCACAGCACCAAGTTGCCATCGTAGTCTCTGAACCGTTTGAGCTCGATGGTAGCTGAAAAAAATAAAATGGAAGACAATTTAGGACTCAAGAACGAAAAAGAAACCAAGAAAAAAAAAAAAAAACGGAGAGAGAAGCACAAACATGTAAGCTAGAAGGCATCGCTTATTACGAAGAATGCTCGTGTGATGCGTTAATCCTCCATAAAAGTCCGCATTTTTGGTGGTTTGAGCGTCCAATCCTTCTTCATGCATTTTCCTGTCTAAATTCTCACAGATCAGACAATAGAGGAATCGAGAGGCAAACGCGAAATGCCAGAAAATCGCCTCACTTACGTCAATCTGGCCTCGAGCTGCTCGAAATGCTCGCTCGTCTCGTTCAAAACCTGCTCGAAGAGATCATTCTGCAAGAATGCCAGTATAAACAGAGAAAATCTAGGCCATCTAGAAGCTCACATTGAACCGCGACAGCTGATCTTCCTCCGTGTGCAAGAGCTCGACGCACAGCTGTGCTCCTTTCCTCCCAAACATTCCCTTGGAAATAGGAACCCTAATTGTGCCCTAAACCGGTATGAAGGGTAAAGTCCCAATAAATGCCTATGAAAAGAAGGTTTAGACAATGGAGGAACAGAAAGTTTGCAATCTTTTGGCGGATTGAGAGTCCGCTGTTCATCTGAATGAGTTTTAGCCGTTTTAAAACATTGTGCTGAATCAAGTTGAAAGCTGAATGGTATGGAGAAGTATAAGACTCTATGAATGCAATGCAATTGAGCCTCTGCCTCCCTCCACGCTCCAGTTACTCCCCAGGTACTCAGCTCGCTCAATCCCCAGCTCAAGTCGCTCAAGCTTGAAGAGTTTCAAGTCTCAGAAGATGCGGGACGTGATTCCAGGTTCCACGCTCCCAAGACTTGGTGTCATGTCGAGACGACATGTTAATACGGCTCTTGAGTTCGAGTGCCAAATCCGCACCAAAGTGCACAACCGGTCCTGGATTGCCCCGATCGAGTTTCGCGACAGCCCGATCCTTTCAACATCTGACAAGGGGAAGCGTCAAGTTGCATGTCACTCCATTTTGGACGGTCAACTATCGAAGTGTATGCATAGAGAACCACCAGCGTTGACGATGACGTCTCGGGGTGACAAATCACAACCTTGTCAAACCGTCGAGGATACTTTCTACAAAACATATGTACACTTTTGGAGAAATTAAAAAAACACCAAAAAATCTTTTCTCGTAAAGACTATTTTAGAAGAGAATATCTGTGTGTCGCCCAACGCTATGTACGATCCGACTGGGACCTCCGCATCCCAGCCAATACTGACTTGGAGTGACCATGTAGAACTCAACACTGTCAGCTCCAAACTTCTGCATCACTTTGAGTTGGACGAGATGGAAAACCTGTAAAACTGCCACCACCTTTCATTCTGTGTACACCCAGTGTCAATGGGATTCTCTAGCGCATCGTATCTGGAATTCTTCGACTTCGCCAGGTTGAGCAAGGCACGGTATCTGGACGACCTGAAAGTGGATCAAATGCCGGACACAACCTTTCTTCACAAGCTGAGCCACCCTTGCCCCCAAACACCTCAGGATTCTTGATCTTCCGACGACAGGTCCTATGTCGACCGCCTGAAATGCTCTCTCACCACTCCAGTCTTCAGATCTTCAAAGCTGTGTTTCTAGCACATAACAAAACCTTGGAGCAGCTGATGCCCATGCAGTTTCGTGAAGATCAGCCACCTCTGGCCGTCTTGTAACCGGAGACACGTACTGGAGACACTGATGTACTGGAGGCACTCGTGTAGCTCCTCAGTATCACGTCTCCCACCCAATTGGTGATGGACTCCAAGGTTCCACCGACAAAAGACTTCTCTCGGATTGCCTCCCTAGTGCCAGTACCTGCGTCTTGAGGCGTCCAGATCTTTGTCCGGGAGGACTTCTTTCTGGAGAGGGCTCAGCTCGTTGCTCGACCACATGGGGAGATAGAAAGTCCTGCATTTCGTGTCCTTTTGGTAGTCCTTGTAGTTTTCTCTCATTGGGCTGCTTACCAAGAGTGCCTTGCTGATGAAAAGAGGGACGTTTTTCAGCTCCACGTCCGCCAAGAAACATATATCTGGATCTGCCTCAAGTTCCACTTCCACATACGTCCTGATAGTCTTACAAGACTCTGTAGCTTCCATTACCATCTGGCAGGAAGTAATAGAGAGATCCCCCTCTGGTCAGCAGCAGTACCTTCTGCTTTTCCTTGAGCAGCAGCGCCAGAACGTAGAGGACGAAACCAGGTTCCCAAGCACCAAAGCAGCCTGTCTTCCTTCACACTGGAAAAGGCTCCACCTTGAGCTTCCACACATCCCTGAAGCATTCTTGCTTGATGATCTTTGAGTCTTCCGAATCCCAAATGGACTCAATCATTGGATTGTCATCCAAGTCAAGCATCTGCAGTACCATGGAGTCCCATGTGTTCAACAAGATGCCATCCGTTTCTTTCCGTGGAAGTGAAGATTAAACTCTGGGGGCAGAAGGAGACGACCACAATTCCTAACATGCTGCATAAAGTTTTAAATAAACTGAAGGAAAAGTTCTCATATTCAAATAGTCTCAAATATATATTTGCAAAAGAAATATAAAAAATAAATGAAAAATTATAAAGTAATAATAATTACCTTAGCTTTGTAATTTTTAAACAGGAATAACAAAACATTTTAGTTTTATAACACTCTTTTAATCTGCTCTATGAATTCCCTAGCAACGAGAGTATGTTTGCTTTGTGGGATGTATCATATCCCAAAAGACATAATCAGTTGAATTTTTGCACAGACCGCTCAATGTATTTTTATGTGAGAGGCAATTAGGGCAACAACCTCCTGCAGTTCTTCACAAAAGATTTAATTGGTGAGTAACCATCTATGAATGCACTTCTCATCCCTGGTAATCTTTCTGCTGCCCTTAGAAAAATCCCCCGAGCCTGTGTGTTGAATTGCTCTACCAAATTATTGATTTCAAATTTCCACCTGAAGTAACAATAGGTGAGCATCCTAGCGGCCCAACACTCCATATTCGTAAAGTTGTTGCAAACGTTTCTCTAATGACATTAACATCCCTTCCAAGTCCACATCCATAATGTTTTGAAGATTTGCTGCGATATCATTTCCACCAGAAGAGATCACAACAATGAGATTCTTCTTGGAGATCTTCATGGAGAATTCCCTGATTTGTTTTAGCTGCTCACTAAATGGCACGACACCCCAGTCCGAATGAGTCGAGTTGAGTAATCCACTACCATCAGATGCAAAGTTGATACTAGGAAAAACTTGGTCCTCAACTTTCAAACCCAGGAATGGCCTGGAAAAGGGCAAACCCAGGGCCTTGTTTATCAGATCTGGGATGATGAATCCATCACTGCACCTCCCAGATGGTTTGGCATACCGTGTTTCCCCATAAGTATTTGTTAGTTCCCACATCAAAGATTGAATCTCCCATATAGATGGTCCTAAGCTGAGGAATTGACCATCCAAACACGCAAGCCAAGATCGCATGCACGAACACTAAAATCCTCATCTCGCCAAAAACCTTTGTTGGCATGTTTATAAAAGGAAAAGGTTACTACTAACTAAACTCGAAAACCTAAAGTTTAAATGGTAAAGATAAAGATTTTCTATCTTCTTTTTTTTTTCTTTTTTTATCCAATGATCATTTGAACTCCACAAAGGTCCATTCTTAGGAATTGTTACGTTGTAGTTTCTCTTAATCTCGCGGCACACCTCATTTCTAGTTCCTTCATCATCTCCCATCTCTCCCTCGTCAAGCTTCGTTCGCTATAGCTCAAGGATAACAGGCGAGCCATTGTTAACCATCTACGCACAAAGAGAAACAAGGATTTTGTTAGTCTTGACTCGGAGTAAGGAGCGCTATACCTGTGAAACGTTTCAGATCCGAGAGTTCTATCGTTCTGGCGTGCGGCCACAAGATCTTCCTCCACAATCTGGCAGCCAACAGTTAGAACTCGGGAAGGAGAAAGACACTAGAGAAAAGAATACCTTCTGCATTGAAGGCTCGATAACGTGGTCGGCCTCCCGCGCACTGCTCAAATAAATACGCCATTTCGACAAGTCCGATGCTTCTGCATGGATACGTGCCGCTTCCGCGCTGCACCTTAAAGGTACGAGCGCATCAGCTGGTAAAATCCTCGATTTGCCGCAAGAAACCACCAACACGGGCAAATCTGTCGGCATTTCCATCTGATAATACTGGAAATCGTAGTCGACTTTTTGAACAATCGAAAACATCAGCATACCACGTAAGAGATGAGCAAGACAAGACTTACTTTCTGAGACTCCATGACGCTCTTCAAGCTCTGCAAATTCCTGACACGGGTTTCGTTCAGCCTTCCTGTGTTCAAAGCAGTCTCGTCTAACGTAAGATGGGTGCCGCTTGCTAGTTGTAAACCACCGGTAACCAATCTATACATGAAACTATAGCAAGTGAGACCGGAATGAAAAGAGAAAACGAAAGAAGCGTACCGATTGGTGGCATAATCTTTTCGTGGAGCGATCAGACAGGATCGAGTGACAGCGGCACTGTAAACAGGAAGAAGTACTGATATCGCGTGCCCAACTGCAGAGGCAACGAGTGATACGGAACCATCGGCACCAGCTTGACACCCGCTAAAGTTGAGAGAAAACTTCCCAACAGCCAAGGGCTCTACACGGCTATAAACCTGAGCATCACAGTCAGAATAACATCCAGAAAAAAACGACGAGAATTGTGCATACCTTTGACAGAAGATGCAAGAGTAAATATTCCGCGGCGAGCCTGTCCTCACCGAGAACAGATTGTAATTTACAAACAAGAGATTCCCTCACGGAGCATATATCCGCCAAAGCACCCGGCTGACTAGGAATACTGTAAGCTGAAAGTTTTCTCATGGTAATACAGTGAAGTCGAGGAACCTTGAGATATCAAAGTCGGAGAGGTAATGGAAGTGAGCTTCTTACCGTGCTGGATGGTAACTGCAAGGAGGTGTCATCTTCCATCAAGGATTCAGCCAGAGCTGATGAATCAGAAGCCGAGCTAGAAACCAGTTCCAATTCTTTCCATACGATACCAACAAACTCTGCGATGTCATTCAACTTCAAGTCCGCATCGTTTCCATCGTAAATCTGGCAGAAAAAAGGCAGTGGTTAAGTCTCAGAAACAAAAAGCGGAATTCTCGACCTTGACGAGGCACGAGTTGTGCTCTTTCGTTGGAGAGTCACAGTCCATGCTCTGCAAAAAGAAAAACATGATAAGAAGATCCATTTAAACACATAAAAAGCTTTCACCTCCACAGTCGCTGGAATATCCTCCCGTTTGCGCTTCAAGCTCTGACTAGTTGCATCCGGTTGTACAGCATTTGAATGCCATGTATTTTTCATCCATTGATTTTCACCAGGAATCTACAAACACTCGAAGAAAAGTTGTAAACCCTGAGAAAGTGAAAACTTACTGGAACGCAATAAAACAGCCGTCGATCCCAGATTTGCTGCTCGGTATCTTGCGGAACTGGGCTGTCGGTGTACTTGTTTGTTTGCCAAGTATTGCAATCCTGTAACATAAATCACGATAGAGGACCTTGAAAAACAAAAAACTCAAGAGAAAGCGCAATACCTTGTAAGCGCCAACATAGTATTCCACATCGAACATATCTTGGATCTGTAAGAAACATAGATAAAAACTTGTTTGCAAACAATTTTTTTTAAAGAGAACACAACGGAAAAATGTACCATTCCCCGGAAGCGAACCAGCGAGCCAGAAGGAATAGAATCGTGCGCCAAATCGTCAATGTGAGGAACCTAGCAGTGGCATTCAATTCCAGCCCGGTTAAGAAGTAAAAAGAAGAAAGCAAACCTGAGCAATGGCGCCTTCTTCATACAAGAACTTGTCGAAGACTCCCTTGATGCCCCAGTCGCCTCCCGAGAGCTCCAAAGTTGCGGCTGGAGCAGGAGAAGCGACCATGGCTGCAATGGAGAAGAGGCCTCGCACGGCGCCCAGTGGATTCCGCAGCAAATCCACCGCCGGCATCGCCCTTACGTTAAGAAATTTCCCGCCATAATGAATATACTCTCTATTGAGTAGAATATACCAAAAGACAGGTGCCATGTTTTAAAGACATTCACTATTACATGATCAAATTGCTAACATCATCGCATTAATGTATAACGAAATATTTTCTATTCAGTCGACTGGAGAGTGATGTATGCACTTTCGTGGAGCCTGGGAGTGATCCTGGCTTTGAGAGTGTGTGCCATGAAGTTTACGATACCCATAGCTTCACCCATGGGTTGATCTTTCGGACTGCCAGGAAACTCCCACTCGAATCCATGAAGAAGATTGGAAAGAACAAGCTGGACGTTCCTAAGACCCAGAGAAAGCCCTGGGCAAGACCGCTTTCCAGATCCGAATGGAAGTAGCTCAAAGTCTTGGCCGTTAACACCGATGTTGCTGCCAATGAATCTCTGAGGTTGGAACTCCAGAGGATCACTCCAGACTTGAGGGTCTCTTCCAATTGCATAGACGTTCACAAGCAGCGTTGCGTTCTTGGGGATGTCATAGCCGGCAACTTTCTGGGCCTCAATGGATGCGTGTGGTACGAGCAAAGCAACGGGAGGGTGGAGACGAAACGTTTCTTTGATGATGGCATTCAAAACCTCGAGCTTGGATATGTCTCCCTCTTCGACCATGCGTGTGTGTCCAGCAACGCTCTCGATCTCTTGCTGGGCTTTGACCATCCAATCTGGATGATGAAGAAGTTCCGCTAGAGCCCATTCGGTCACTGTGGATGATGTTTCAGATCCACCAAGCAATAGATCCTATCAAGATCACAAAAGAATCAAGCAAGTTCCACGGACGGAGAAAACCAAACTTACCATGAGCAGAGCTCTGAGATTGACCACATCGTTTCCAATGTGATTCCTTGTGATCTCCACGAAATCGGGAACCTCGCCCTGGCGTTGCTCTTCCAAAACCTTTTGCAAGAAGCCATTCATCTTATCCCCGGCCATCTTAGCACGGCGGGCGACCAAGTCGAGCCAGCTCAAGTAGGGGAAATAGTCAGTGATCGAGAATGCTGCTGCCACCTTGAGGTTCTCATCAATCATCGCTATGAAATTGGAGGCCTCCTTCGCAATGGCGGGATCGCTAGAGGCCTTGGATCCAAAGTAAATCTTCTTCATCAGGATGCGAGTCATAACGTTGAAGCTGAGCGCCCTCAAATGTGATCTCACTCCCACAACGTGGCCAGCCTTGGAAGCTCTCAAGAACTCGCGACTGACCTCCCACAGCTCGTCCCGGATGATGTGCGTGTTCATGCTCACCCTCTTAGCCGTGAAGAGCTCCGTGGCGCAGAGCTTCCTCAGCTTCTTCCAGTAGTCTCCATACGGCGAGAAAGACATGCTCCTGCAATTCATGACAATGGAGGCCACATTGTTTCGAGGCCTATACGCGAATTCCGTGTCGTTGTTCTTGAGAAACTCCTTGGCCATTGCTGGACTGGCGACCACGAACACAGGGACGGATCCCAGGCGTAAGTGGAAGAGCGGGCCAAATTTTTTGGAGAGCTGCTGGAGTGAGATGTGTGGGAGCCTGCCCAGGAGATGGAAGTGGCCGATGAGTGGCAATCCTCTTGGGCCTGGCGGAAGATTGAGAGATTTGCTGGAGAGCCATTGCTTGAGAATGAAAGCTGTGATGAGGAAAAGTGCGACTGCCCAAAGCATTGCTACTTTCTGCCCCTCGATCATTGAAGCCCCTCTTTTTGTATTCTTCGTTAACTTAATGTAAGAGTTAAGATTCGTATTTAAGAAATCAGAAGCTTTGACTCTTTAAGCCATATCCCAGATTTTCAGCCTTGAGACTTGTCAGATGAGCCACGAACACACCTTGAAGAAGGTGCAGGAGCTCAAAGCCGAATAGTCAGCAAACCCTTTGAGGAATTTCCAGCCTTTGTCCCTGCTGCTGTGAAGAGATATGCGGAAGCTGTGATGGACAAAGATGACTCTTGGATAGTCCAATATCTATATATACATGATTGAGAGACACTGCCTCTAGCTTACACCTGGATTAATGAAGTGGCACTACTGCCACCTAGGACATAGAGAGCATATACCTCAATAGCCTACTTCTCTTTCACTTGCTTTCAGTGTCACCTTCGTCCTCCAGAATCACCAGTGGTGAGAAGTCTTCGAGCTTGGCAGCCTTTTGCTTGGCGAGCATGACTACACATTGTGGAAATGCCAAAGCTCTGGTCACAAGGGCCATCTTCAACCTGGGAAAGAGATTTGGCATCTAAACTTTAGAATATCAGCCCAAGAGAAGAAGCCACATCTTTTATCACGTGGATGTAGACAAAAAAAAAAAAACTTATTCCCAAGGTTCTTCTCAAAATATGAGAGAAGAATTTACATTTTACTACTGCCATATGCACACATTCTCACTTTGTGGGTTATTAAAGATTGCTTAAGCTTGCATTCACCACCTTGATTTGTAGAATGCAGTGGTGATGATTTGCACTTTGAGGTTTTGATCTCCAAGCCTTCCATTGAGATCTATATCAGCAAAATCCCTAAACAAAGCAAACCATATATGTAGGTATCTTTGTTTTGTCTAAGTCCTTTTTTCCTTGCTCATAAACAAGTTTTCATAAATCCTTATGCTTGTAAGGAGGCTCGCGTGGAGCCTCCATCTTGTGGATATTGTCATGTGGCAGCTCCACCTCCTCGCTTGTAACCACTATGCAGCAAAGAGCATTCACCTCACCAGTTGGAACATCCTCCTCATCACGTGGATCCATTGGCTCATTGGCTGGGGGAACCTCAACTAAAGCCTCGTCCTCTACTTTGCTTTAAACATCCAATATAGCCTTGTCATATGAAATACACACTTGTGAGCTTGGGCTGTCCACTTCATAAGGAGGCTCAAAGGCCTCCTCCCCATCACCTCACACCTATGTGAAGGGTCTTCCTTTATAATATTATGAGGAGGGTCTTCTGCCACCTTGTGTTCATGGATGACCTCATGTTCAACCACCAGCTCACATTTGTCCACCAATTCATGCCATGCAATGTAAAATTATGTTGCAGGCTGTGCGGCAGCAGCCCTTCAAAGAAAAAAAATCCAAAAAGAAGCAAAGAATATATAGTAGTATTCAATACAAAACTTATATATATTATAAATGATCATTGCACCATCTATATCGACATAAACTTCATCAAGTGTGGCATTTTACACTTGTAAAGTTGCTTCCTCTACATTCTCAAGATCCATCACTACTTCTTCTACAATCTCCATGACAACATGATGCTCCCTCTTCACCTTCCTCCACAACATCATCCACTTGTGCTGCTGGCTCTATGACTTGCACACACATACACCCAAAAAGAGGACGACATGGTCTCTAATCTCAAGCCTACACCCCAGCAAGTACAGCTGTCAAGCTACACTTGAGAATTCCTAGTGCCCAATCCAATAAAGCATGAATCTTTCTCCTGGAAAGAAAAAAAACACACAAACACAAAAGCATAAACATGCGGAGGTATTTAAACAACAATATAAACATACTAGCTCCAATCTTCAGATCTTCAAAGCCATGTCTCTAGCACATAATGAGACATTGGAGTAACGATGATGGTTTTCTTGACTTCAATTTTATACAATGGGCTTTTCAAAAAAATAAAAAATCTTTCTTTTCACTAACCAGGTGAATCAGCATTTTTGTTTCTTCGTGTCTTGACTCAAAGAGGCAATGCACTAGTCGGCATTGATGCTTTGTTTTTCATTTCCACTTTTTTTTGCAATGGACAAACATTTGCCTTTTTGCACAAACAAAAAGAACTAAAATTACTATAGCAATGTGACATATACTTGGTGCTGCCAGAACTGGAGCCTTGGATTGCTGCACCACTATGGCTGCTGGAAAATCCTTGATAATCCCTAGCATGCATTCCTTCAATGTTCCAATAGTTCAATTAAATTTGAACTTGCAGACTAATCTGTTTTTTTCTTTTATGACCCTTTTTAGTTATAAAACTTGAGTTCATATATATCGTCTTATCATAAACTCAATCCTCAAACATTCTCTAAAAACTGGATTGCCTCATCCATAATTTGCTAATCAATGTCACAATCACACTCCATATTAACGAAAAATGGTAGAACACCAAGAATAGGATAAACTGTATAATCATGTCTCATAAAAGTTGGAGATAACAACACACCAAAGATGGGTGCAACACCAATATGATCACACCCTATACCACTAAAAGTTCAATTTAACAAAACAACATTAGTAGCCTCAAGTGATATACTCCTTAATTGATGACAACATGATATGGTAGAAGAAGAGAATGCAATAAAGATTAAAAGAAAGAGTAAATCTAAACACAATGATAACTAAAATTCTAGATCTTGAAAAAGTTAATATAAATCTAGATATAAAAGAAAATGAAGAAATAAGAACAAAAATCACAATCCCAAATATTAGAATAAAGCACTGCCAAAAACTTTACCCTTCAAGAACAAATTGCAATACCCCTTATCTCCATTAATATAAGTGCTCGAGATATAAGAATAAATATATTAATTAGGGTTTACACCCTTACTTATATACAAGAATTAATGAACCAAATTCAATTATGCTATAATACTATAATTAATATATTACCACTATGATCCTAATCACTAGCTTGCATAGAACACACACCTCCTCTTAGCAATATGAAGCTCCAACAATGTTCTTGGACCACCCCAAGGCACTGCTTTTGGTCAGCTTGTCATCCATAAACTTGATATCAATACTAGCAGCGATCCATTCTTGAAGTTGTTTGGCCATTGTCATCACATCCTGCTAGAAAACTCGTGAGATTCCAAAAGTAGACAAATGATTCTCCAACCTTGAAGCTCGGCCCTGGTGGAGGAATCCCCTCCGCCTCTAGATAAACTGGTGGAGGAACGAAGAATTCTAGCAGTTGGGACGAAATCCAGAAAAAGCACGAGCTCCTATGACGATCACCTGCAAGTAATTTATCAAGCTCACTTTCCCGTGTCCAAAAAAGTTTAAACGCACACGCACACGCACAAAGAGATAAAACCGAAGTTCCACGAAAAAATCACACACACTTTTGGAGAAAGTATAATACACCGTAAACCTTTTCTCGGAAAGACTATTTTAGAAAAGAATATCTGTGTGTCGACCAACGCTATCTATGATCCGACTGGGACCTCCGCATCCCAGCCAATACTGAGTGACCATGTAGAACTCAACACTGTCAGCTCCAAACTTCTGCATCATGGAAAACCTGTAAAACTGCCACCACCTTTCATTCTGTGTACATCCAGTGTCAATGGGATTCTCTAGCGCATCGTATCCGGACCCCACTAGGTTGAGCAAGGCATGGTATCTGGACGACCTGAAAGTGGATCAAATGCCGGACACAACCTTTCTTCACATGATCTTCCGATGACAGGTCCTATGGCGACTGCCTGAAATGCTCTCTCACCAGTCTTCAGATCTTCAAAGCCATGTCTCTGGCACATAACAAAACCTTGGAGCAACGGATGCCCATGCAGTTTTGTGAAGATCAGCCGCCTCTACCGGAGACATGTACTAGAGACACTGATGTATTGGAGGCACTCGTGTGAAACATCCTGTATACTAGCTCTTCAGCATCACGTCTCCCAATTGGTGATAGACTCCAAGGTTCCCGTGACGGAAGACTTCTCTCAGATTGCCTCCCTAGTGCCAGTACCTGTGTCTTGAGGCCTCCAGATCTTTGTCTGGGAGGACTTCTTTCTGGAGAGGGCTCAGCTCATTGCTCAACCACACGGGGAGATAGAAAGTCCTGCAATTTGTGTCCTTTTGGTAGTCCTTGTAGTTTTCTCTCGTTGGGCTGCTTACCAAGAGTGCGTTGCTGATGAAAAGAGGGACGTTTTTCAGCTCCACGTCCGCCAAGAAACATATATCCGGATCTACCTCAAGTTCCACTTCCATATACGTCTTGATAGTCTTGCAAGACTCTGCAGCTTCCATTACCATCCGGCAGGAAGTAATAGAGAGATCCCCCTGTGGTCAGCAGCAGTACCTTTTGCTTTTCCTTGAGCAGCAGCGCCAGAATGTAGAGGAGGAAACCAGGTTCCCAAGCACCAAAGCAGCCTGTCTTCCCTCACACCGGAAAAGGCTCCACCTTGAGCTTCCACATGTCCCTGAAGCATTCTTCCTCGATGATCTTTGAATCTTCCGAATCCCGAATGGACTCAGTCGTTGGATTGTCATCCAAGTCAAGCATCTGCAGTACCTTGGAGTCCCACGCATTCAACAAGATGCAGCATCCAATCGATCATCAGTTTCTTTCTGTGGAAGTGGAGATCAAACTCTGGGGGCAGAAGGAGACGACCACAATTGCACAAAACTTTAGATAAACTGAAAGAAAAATATTCATTTATAAGAAACCATATTTAGGTCCTTGACCTGTAATTTTTAAACAGAAGAAAAAACATTTTAGTTTTGTTAATTGACTCTTTTAATCTGCTCTATGAATTCCTTGGCAATGAGAGTGTATGTGTGCTCTGTGGGATGTATCATATCCCAAAAGACATAATCACTTGGATTCTTGCACAGACCGCTCAATGTATTTTTATGTGAGAGGCAATTAGGGCAACAACCTCCTGCGTTCTTGAATCCAAATTGGATTGGGTTCTCCACAAAAGATTTAATTGGTGAGTAGCCATCTACGAATGCACTTCTCATCCCTGGTAATCTTTCTGCTGCCCTTAGAACAATCTCCCGAGCCTGTGTGTTGAATTGCTCTACCAAATTATCGATTTCACTCACGCAATTTCCTCCTGAAGTAACAATAGGTGAGCATCCTAGCGGCCCGACACTTGAATAGATGATCTTCCTAAAACCATATTTGTAAAGTTGTTGCAAACCTTTCTCTAATGACAGTAACATCCCTTCCAAGTCCACATCCATAATGTTTTGAAGATTTGCTGCGATATCATTTCCACCAGAAGAGATCACAACAACAAAGTCATTGAGATTCTTCTTGGAGATCTTCATGGAGAATTCCCTGAGTTGTTTTAGCTGCTCACTAAATGGCACGACACCCCAGTCCGAATGAGTCGAGTCGAGTAATCCACTACCATCAGATGCAAAGTTGATACTAGGAAAAACTTGGCTCTCAGCTTTCAAACCCAGGAATGGCCTGGAAAAGGGCAAACCCAGGGCCTTGTTTATCATATCTGGGATGATGAATCCATCACTGCACCTCCCAGATGGTTTGGCATACCGTGTTTCCCCATACGGAACGAAATCACAACGCGAAACTGAGTTTTTCACGTATTTGTTAGTTCCCACATCAAAGATTGAATCTCCCATATAGATGGTCCTAAGCTGAGGAATTGACCTTCCAAAAACGCACGCGCAGAGAGCCAAGATCGCAAGCACGAACACTAAAATCCTCATCTCGCCAAAAACCTTTGTGGCAAGACCTATGCATAAGCTTGTTTATATAGAAGAGGGAAAAGGAAAAGGTTACTGCTAACTAAACTCGAAAACCTAAATTTTAAATGGTAAAGATAAAGATTCTATCTTTTTCTTTTTTTATCTAATTGAGCTCATGATCATTTGAACTCCACAAAGGTCCATTCTTAGGAATTGTTACGTCGTAGTTTCTCTTAATCTCGCGGCACACCTCATTTCTAGTTCCTTCATCATCTCCCATCTCTCCCTCGTCAAGCTTCGTTCGCCATAGCTCAAGGATAACAGGCGAGCCATTGTTAACCACCTACGCACAAAGAGAAACAAGGATTTTGTTACTCTCGACTCGGAGTAAGGAGCGCTATACCTGTGAAACGTTTCAGATCCTACAGTTCTATCCTTCTGGCGTGCGGCCACAAGATCTTCCTCCACAATCTGGCAGCCAACAGTTAGAACTCGGGAAGGAGAAAGACACTAGAGAAAAGAATACCTTCTGCATTGAAGGCTCGATAACGTGGTCGGCCTCCCGCGCACTGCTCAAATAAATACGCCATTTCGACAAGTCCGATGCTTCTGCATGGATACGTGCCGCTTCCGCGCTGCACCTTAAAGGTACGAGCGCATCAGCTGGTAAAATCCTCGATTTGCCGCAAGAAACCACCAACACGGGCAAATCTGTCGGCATTTCCATCTGATAATACTGGAAATCGTAGTCGACCTTTTGAAACAAACGAAAACATCAGCATACCACGTAAGAGATGAGCAAGACAAGACGTACTTTCTGAGACTCCATGACGCTCTTCAAGCTCTGCAAATTCTTGACACCGGTTTCGTTCAGCCTTCCTGTGTTCAAAGCAGTCTCGTCTAACGTAAGATGGGTGCCGCTTGCTAATTGTAAACCACCGGTAACCAATCTATACATGAAACTATAGCAAGTGAGACCGGAATGAAAAGAGAAAACGAAAGAAGCGTACCGATTGGTGGCATAATCTTTTCGTGGAGCGATCAGACAGGAGTTCAAGTCCTCGAGTGACAGCGGCACCACTTGTGAACAGGGAAGAAGTACTGATATCGCGTGCCCGACTGCAGAGGCAACGAGTGATACGGAACCATCGGCACCAGCTTGACACCCGCTAAAGTTGAGGGAAAACTTCCCAACAGCCAAAGGCTCTACACGGCTATAAACCTGAGCATCACAGTCAGAATAACACCAAGAAAAAAACGACGAGAATTGTGCATACCTTTGACAGAAGATGCAAGAGTAAATATTCCGCGGCGAGCCTGTCCTCACCGAGAACAGATTGTAAGGTACAAACAAGAGATTCCCTCACGGAGCATATATCCGCCAAAGCACCCGGCTGACTAGGAATACTGTAAGCTGAAAGTTTTCTCATGGTAATACAGTGTAGTCGTGGAACCTTGAGATATCAAAGTCAGAGAGGTAATGGAAATGAGCTTCTTACCGTGCTGGACGGTAACTGCAAGGAGGTGTCATCTTCCATCAAGGATTCAGCCAGCGCTGATGAATCAGAAGCCGAGATAGAAACCAGTTCCGATTCTTTCCATACGATACCAACAAACTCTGCGATGTCATTCAACTTCAAGTCCGCATCGTTTCCATCGTAAATCTGGCAGAAAAAAGGCAGTGGTTAAGTCTCAGAAACAAAAAGCGGAATTCTCGACCTTGACGAGGCACGAGTTGTGCTCTTTCGTTGGAGAGTCACAGTCCATGCTCTGCAAAAAGAAAAACATGATAAGAAGATCCATTTAAACACATAAAAAGCTTTCACCTCCACAGTCGCTGGAATATCCTCCCGTTTGCGCTTCAAGCTCTGACTAGTTGCATCCGGTTGTACAGCATTTGAATGCCATGTATTTTTCATCCATTGATTTTCACCAGGAATCTACAAACACTCGAAGAAAAGTTGTAAACCCTGAGAAAGTGAAAACTTACTGGAACGCAATAAAACAGCCGTCGATCCCAGATTTGCTGCTCGGTATCTTGCGGAACTGGGCTGTCGGTGTACTTGTTTGTTTGCCAAGTATTGCAATCCTGTAACATAAATCACGATAGAGGACCTTGAAAAACAAAAAACTCAAGAGAAAGAGCAATACCTTGTAAGCGCCAACATAGTATTCCACATCGAACATATCTTGGATCTGTAAGAAACATAGATAAAAACTTGTTTGCAAACAATTTTTTTTAAAGAGAACACAACGGAAAAATGTACCATTCCCCGGAAGCGAACCAGCGAGCCAGAAGGAATAGAATCGTGCGCCAAATCGTCAATGTGAGGAACCTAGCAGTGGCATTCAATTCCAGCCCGGTTAAGAAGTAAAAAGAAGAAAGCAAACCTGAGCAATGGCGCCTTCTTCATACAAGAACTTGTCGAAGACTCCCTTGATGCCCCAGTCGCCTCCCGAGAGCTCCAAAGTTGCGGCTGGAGCAGGAGAAGCGACCATGGCTGCAATGGAGAAGAGGCCTCGCACGGCGCCCAGTGGATTCCGCAGCAAATCCACCGCCGGCGCGACCATCGCTCCCGCCCTTAGGTTAAGAAATTTCCCGCCATAATGAATATACTCTGTATTGAGTAGAATGTACCAAAAGACTTTTAGGTGCCACGTCATTCTAAAGACATTCACTGTTTTGTAGGTCATATTGCTAACATCATAACATTAATTTATAACGAAATATTTTCTATTCAGTCAACTGGAGAGTAGTGTAAGCACTTTCGTGGAGCCTGGGAGTGATCCGGGCTTTGAGAGTGTGTGCCATGAAGTTTACAATACCCATAGCTTCACCCATGGGCTGATCTTTCGGACTGCCAGGAAACTCCCACTCGAATCCATGAAGAAGATTGGAAAGAACAAGCTGGACGTTCCTAAGACCCAGAGCAAGCCCTGGGCAAGACCGCTTTCCAGATCCGAATGGAAGTAGCTCAAAGTCATGGCCGTTGACACCGATGTTGCTGCCAATGAATCTCTGAGGTTGGAACTCCAGAGGATCACTCCAGACTTGAGGGTCTCTTCCAATTGCGTAGACGTTCACAAGCAGCGTTGTGTTCTTGGGGATGTCATAGCCGGCAACTTTCTGGGCCTCAATGGATGCGTGTGGTACGAGCAAAGCAATGGGAGGGTGGAGACGAAAGCTTTCCTTGATGATGGCATTCAAAACCTCGAGCTTGGATATGTCTCCCTCTTCGACCATGCGTGTGTGTCCAACAACGCTCTCGATCTCTTGCTGGGCTTTGACCATCCAATCTGGATGATGAAGAAGTTCCGCTAGAGCCCATTCGGTCACTGTGGATGATGTTTCAGATCCACCAAGCAATAGATCCTATCAAGATCACAAAAGAATCAAGCAAGTTCCACGGACGGAGAAAACCAAACTTACCATGAGCAGAGCTCTGAGATTGACCACATCGTTTCCAATGTGATTCCTTGTGATCTCCACGAAATCGGGAACCTCGCCTGGGCGTTGCTCGTCCAAAACCTTTAGCAAGAAGCCATTCATCTTATCCCCGGCCATCTTTGCACGGCGGGGGACCAAGTCGAGCCAGCTCAAGTAGGGGAAATAGTCAGTGATCGAGAATGCTGCTACCACCTCGAGGATCTCATCAATCATCGCTATGAAATTCGAGGCCTCCTTCGCAATAGCGGGATCGCCCGAGGCCTTGGATCCAAAGTACGTCTTCTTCATCAGAATGCGAGTCATGACGTTGAAGCTGAGCGCCCTCAAATGTGATCTCACTCCCACAACTTGGCCAGCCTTGGAAGCTCTCAAGAACTCGCGACTGAGCTCCCACAGCTCGTCCCGGATGATGTGCGTGTTCATGCTCACCCTCTTAGCCGTGAAGAGCTCCGTGGCGCAGAGCTTCCTCAGCTTCTTCCAGTAGTCTCCATATGGCGCGAAAGATATGCCCTTGCAATTCACGACAATGGAGGCCACATTGTTTCGAGGCCTATACGCGAATTCCGTGTCGTGGTTCTTGAGAAACTCCTTGGCCATTGCTGGACTGGCGACCACGAACACAGGGACGGATCCCAGGCGTAAGTGGAAGAGCGGGCCAAATTTTTTGGAGAGCTGCTGGAGTGAGATGTGTGGGAGCCTGCCCAGGAGATGGAAGTGGCCGATGAGGGGCAATCCTCTTGGGCCTGGCGGAAGATTGAAAGATTTGCTGGAGAGCCATTGCTTGAGAATGAAAGCTGTGATGAGGAAGAGCGCGACTGCCCAAAGCATTGCTACTTTCTGCCCCTCGATCATTGAAGCCCCTCTTTTTGTATTCTTCGTTAACTTCCTTTCCGATGGTGAACGACAATGTATCGTATTTAAAAAATCAGAAGCTTTGACTCTTTAAACCATATCCCAGATTTTCAGCCTTGAGACTTGTAAATTGCGCGTCGCCGCTAGATCAGATGAGCCACGAACACACCTTGAAGAAGGTGCAGGAGCTCAAAGCCAAATAGTCAGCAAACCCTTTGAGGAATTTCCAGCCTTTGTCCCCACTGCTGTGAAGAGATATGTGGAAGCTGCGATGGACAAGGATGACTCTTGGACAGTCCAATATAATGTCATAGCTATATATACATGATCGAGAGACACTGCCTCTAGCCTACACCTGGATCAATGAAGTGGCACTACTGCCATGTCATAGAGAGCCAACAGCCTTTCTCTTTCGCTTGCTTCCAGCGTCGCCTTCGTCCTCCGGAATCACCAGTGGCGAGAAGTCTTCGAGCTCGGCAGTCTTTTGCATGGCGAGCGCGACGACGCATTGTGGAAATGCCGAAGCTCTGGTCGCAAGGGCCATCTTCAACCTGGGAAAGAACTCACGGAAGAAATGCGAGTACCTTGTAAAGCATTGTGAGCTTTGGGAACTGGGATTTATGTGCACGCTCACGTGAAAGTTGGGGATTCCTACAGGAGGACCTTTGCTGGCTGATGGACCTTGACAACCGTGAGCTCGTGCGTTGCAAATAGTCTAGTCACATCCACTCAGAGATTGCCCAAGCCAGACCTGCCATTGCTTACAGAGCGTTAGAGAGAACCAGAAAGTCTTGCAGTTAGCAAACTCGAACCAAATCCATCGTAAGTTGAGGTACCCCGGCCGAGTTCGTCAATAATTATTAGATTTTAATATCACCGAGGTTTCGAGCATCTCTGCCATAAACGTTGAAACACCACGCAGCTGCAGGAAAAGTTTTTATTCCTAGAACTTGAAGACGTAGTCGAGTTACCTGGCAGTCTCCTGCTCCAACCCGGGCAAAGATACAACTTCGTGTGCTGAATTCAGCACGATCGCAGGGCAGTAAGCAGCCGACTTGAGCCATCAAGATATTCACACCAATCTAAATAAAATAAACTTGTATCAGAGTAAGAAGCAATAAACACTAAGCTTCACCTGACGCATATATGTTGATTTGCCTCCCATGTTTGGGCCAATGATGATTTGAAACCAGCTCTTGCCTCGAATCTGCATTGTAAAAGAACATAGACATCGAAGAGGTCTAAGAACAAATACCAGGCGACAATCATTTGGGATGAAGTTCACCTCATCTTGAGCTTCTAAGCAGGGATGCCTGCTTCCCTCCAAGATAATATCATCCTCATTCTAGTAAAATGAATGAAACTTCTTAGTATAGGTTTTTAGCAAGCTTGCAGCAAGTACCTGTCCAGTGATAATAGGCCTTACAGGACTGCCTACAGCCAGATCCACAAAGCTTAACAAGACATCCAGTTCCGCCAGTAGGTTTGCCACACCATTAAAAATCTGCAGTAAGTCAAAACGTATAAAATCAACAACGCAGAAGAATCGACGAGCATACCTCAACATATAGCTCTGTGAAACCTGAAGCAGCCTCTTAGCAAGATCCCTTTGAGTATTGGTGTAATTTTCTGTCAGGTTCCCATACCTTTCGCTAAGCCTTCGAAGCTTGGAAGTCGTTGAACTTTATGCCATCCTTTCGAGTTTCCAAGGTGATGTATTGCACTGCAAGTTCCATGTGACCTTTAGGCTCCTCCTTCGTGATCCTGAATACGTGCCCGTCGTTTTGTCCAGCTTCAATGACTTATTAGCAGAAAGATCCAAATCGTTCACAGATCTCTTCCTCCACGGCATTACGGTCAGCTTTGATGATTTTTAAGCTGCTGTCATATGGTGCCGAAATGATGTACTTGCCATTCTTGATTTGATCCAGGTCGATCGCTTTAAATCAGTGCGTCATATCTTTCGAGATGTTCAGCAAGCGTCCACTCTCTCCTGAACGACATACCAATCCTCAATGGCGGATGTGCCTTCAATAACGTTCAAGAGCATCTTTGATGATGGAGAGACAATCACTTACCTGTATACCAATGATCAGAGCACTTACAGTAAGCAAGGTGTTCAGAAACTATGAACCTGATAAATCAATTTAGAATTGTTTCTTTGTCAAATTCTAATTAAGCTTGGACACCCTGAGGCCCGGACCCAGTCAATGCATGCTCGTCACGTTCACCATACATTCACTGCCCTGACCACGACCAAAATGAGGAGATAAACTGGATTACTGGATCAGCCAACTACGAGCAGGCACGGATGTTGTGTCATTGTCTCATGCTCAACAAGAAACTCCTACACCTCATCCAATGCCCCTAGGTTCAAAGCAATCGTCTTCGTGAAGATAAAGATGTAAACACAAGCTGAAATATGCCATTACCTCTTGACCAGATTTCTGGTTCTTCAGAAGGGAAGGAAATTCTTATCATTACAAACCTCCCTTAGAGCTCTTTCTTTAACTGATTTCTAGAATAGCTTCTTTGCTTGTTTATTTGTTGCAACAAAAACAATGATATTCTCTCTTGACTTTAAAGTGAATTTTATTTTTAATAGTTGCCTTTTTCGCCCAAAAATTACAAACAAATTTCAATTACACTAGATTGAAAGTAAATTGTTTTGAAATTCCACTTTATTAAAGTCCATGTATTTGAACACTTCATAGTGACATTGGACCAGT
Source organism: Selaginella moellendorffii (assembly GCF_000143415.4). Classification (NCBI taxonomy): domain Eukaryota; kingdom Viridiplantae; phylum Streptophyta; class Lycopodiopsida; order Selaginellales; family Selaginellaceae; genus Selaginella; species Selaginella moellendorffii. Next base: position 1,473,431 of record NW_003314268.1, read on the forward strand.
TTTTTCTTGGTCAAAGTACAAGTGATTTGCATGGCTCAATCTTTCTTCCTCTTTTTCGCTTGCTTGTAGAGTGAAGGCTGTAGGATCCAATCTTCATAAACAGGCTACTATTATCATGTAAGCATCATAGCCAGCCTTGAGCTTACTTGCAAGTTTGGATCTTCCAATCTCAACTTGGGCTACTTTTTCATGTTCGTGCTGCCTTTCCAAAGCATTTTTCATCACTACTGCACTATGGCATGCATGGAGGGTTGTCATGAATGTGACTTCGGGTATCGAAAGATACTTGTTAGCCAGTCCTTACAGACACTTTTTTTTTATTGCCACGACAGCAGGAAGTCGGTATTGCTAGACTTATTATTAGTTCCCACTTGAGCTAGTTGAGAAACTGGTCAATGAGCATGCACTTAGATTGGATAAATATAAGGTAGGAACCCTATGTGTTTCTTGCTAAATATACTCGGCCTGATTTGAGAAACTTGTGTCATTGGCTTGCACTTGCTAATATCAAGAACCCCCGCAATATTGAGATTGATCCCTCAATATTTGCTAAATGATAGTTTACCGTGTCTGCCAAACACATTTCAATTTGGTCTCAAATGCTATTTATGGAAAGTGTCTAGATTTGGTCATTTAGCATGTCTATAGAATGTAGAGATTTGCCTAAACACAATGGTGTTCGTCCCATGTCCAAATTCACATTCTAGCACCATTCCATATTTAGTAAGTTTTGAGCTTGTTATAAAGACTAACTCCTGATACTAAGGGAGGCTTGGGGTGAAAGCCCAAAGCGTGTGTTCTTCACGGGGGGGGGGGGGGGGCATGTGGGGGGTTCCAAATGTATAGTAAGGATAGTGAGTAGGTTGGGCATGGCCAACTAACCTAAGGCATAATTTAGCTCTTGCTTGTGTGCTTGTCCTTATTCTGCATCCGACTTGGGTCTAAACCCAAGTTCCATTCCATACTAGCAGTACCTATGTCCTGCGTTTAGGCCACTAATATGCCAAAATAGAGCCAAATAGACTCCATTTGGCTCTATTTAGCATGTTGGTCCTGGCAATAAGATGCTGGTTGCTCTAGGATTGTTCCAAGTTGCTTTGGGCTCTTGTCCTTTTGCTCCTTGGGTTGTATGCTTGAGAGTTGCTCTGTGGTTCAATTCCATCATTCTTTGGCCCTATGCTTGGGAGTTTGGCATCGTTCCTTCGTTCAGTGGCCCAAAGCCCTAAACCTCGGGTTCCACACCACTGTCCTATAGACATGTGGCATATGAATAAAAATTTATCAAGAGTGTCTCTCCATGCAAAAAAATCATAACCACTGCAAGAAATAAACTCTTAATCCAAATTGTATAATGTCTACAACGTGTTTACATTGCATTTGTTTATTGTATATTTGGCATCTAAACTCTAGAATATCAGTCCAAGAGAAAAAGCCACATCTTTTATCATGTGGATGCAAACAAAAAAAAAACTTATACCCAAAGTTCTTTTCTAAATGTGAGACAAGAATTTACATTTTACTACTACCATATGCACACATTCTCACTTTGTGGGTTATTGAAGATTGCTTAAGCTTGCATTCACCACCTTGATTTGTAAAATGTAGTTGTGATTATTTGCACTTTGAGGTTTTGATCTCCAAGCCTCCATTGAGATCTATATCAGCAAAATCTCTAAACAGAGCAAACCATATAAAGTCAATTGTATATATACAAAAATTTAGTATCTTTATTTTGCCTAAGTCCTTTTTTCCTTACTCACAAACAAGCTTTCATACTCACAAGAAGGCTCTTGTGGAGCCTCTGTCTTGTGGATATTGTCATGTGGCACATCCACCTCCTCGCTTGTAACCACTATGCAGCAAAGAGCATTCACCTCACTAGTTGGAACAACCTCCTCATCACGTGGATCCATTGGCTTGTTGGCTAGGGGAACCTCAACTAAAGCCTTATCCTTTACCTTGCATGAAACATCCAATATAGCCTTGTCACATAAAACATACACTTTTGAGCTTGGGCTGTCCACTTCATAAGGAGGCTCAAAAGCCTCCTCCCCATCACCTCATGCTTATGTGCAGGGTCTCCCTTTATAAGATTATGAGGAGGGTTGTCTAGTACTTTATGCCATGCAATGTAAAATTATATTGCAGGCTGTGCAGCAATAGCCCTTTAAAGAAAAAAAATCCAAAAATAAGCAAAGGATATTTACTAGTATTCAATACAAGACTATATATCATAGATGATCATGGCACCATCTATATTGACATAAACTCCATCAAGTGCAGCATTTTGCCTTTGTAGAGCTGCTTCATCTACATTCTTAAGATCCATCACTACTTCTTCTACAATCTCCATGACAACATGATGCTTTTATGCCACTCCCTCTTCACCTTCCTCCACAACATCATCCACTTGTGCTATTGGCTCTATGACTTGCAATGGAGAAGGGTTGTGTGGAAACCCCCCCACACACACACCCATTATATCAAGAAAAAAGAGGATGATATGGTCTCTAATCTCAAGCCTACACCTCAACAAATACAGCTGTCAAGCTACACTTGAGAATTCTTAGTGCCCAATCCAATAGAGCATGAATCTTTCTCCTAGAAAGAAAAAAAACACACAAACACAAAAGCATAAACATGCAGAGGTATTTAAACAACAATATAAACATTCTAGCTCCAATCTTTAGATCTTCAAAGCCATGTCTCTAGCACCTTGGAACAACTAATCTCTATGCAGTTTTATGAAGATCAACTGCCCATAGAGACATGTATTGGAGACACTTATGTACTGGAGGCACTCATGTAAACCATCCTGTATAGTGCCCTTGGATGATGGTTTTCTAGACTCCAGTTCTACACAATGGGCTTTTAATAAAAGAAAATTCTTTCTTTTCACTAACCAGGTGGATCAGCATTTTTTTTTCTTTGTGTCTTGACTCAAGGAGGCAATGCACTAGTCAACATTGATACTTTGTTTTTCACATTTCCACTTTCTTTTTGCAATGGACAAGCATTTGCCTTTTGCACAAACAAAATAAAACAAAAAAACTAAGATTACCATAGCAATGTGAAACATACTTGGCGCTACCAGAATTGGAGCCTTGGATTGCTGCGCCACCATGGTTGCTGGAGAATCCCCAATAAACCCTAGTATGCATTCCTTTAGCATTCCAATAGTTTAATTGTTAAGAGTGGGATTTGAACTTGCAAACTAATCTGTTTTTTTCTTTTATGACCCTTTTTAGTTATAAAACTTGAGTTCATACATATTGTTTTCTCATAAACTCAATCCTCAAACATTCTCCAAAAACTGGATTGCATCATTTATAGCTCGTTAATTGATGTCACAATCACACTCCATATCGATAAGAGATGGCAAAACACCAAGAATAAAACAAGTTGTATAATCACGTCCCATAGAAGTTGGAGACGGCAACACACCAAGGATGGGTGCAACATTAATATGATCACACCCCATACCACCAATTCAGTAGCATTAGCAGTTTCAAGTGATATACTCCTTGATCAATGACAACATGATATGGTAGAAGAAGAGAATACAATGAAGATCAAAAGAAAGAGTAAATTTAAACACAGTGATAGCTAGAATTCTAGATCTTGAAAAAGCTAATACAAATATAGATCTAAAAGAGAATGAAGAAATAATAACAAAAAGCACAATCCCAAAAACTAGAATAAAGCACTACCAAAAACTTTGCTCTTCAAGGATAAATTGCAATACCACTAATATAAATGCTAAAGATATAAGAATAAGTATATTAGTTAGGGTTTATACCCCTGCTTATAGAATGGACTAGATTCAATTCTAAATTGATGGTCCATATGCTATAGTACTATAATTAATATATTACCTAGTTCTTGGTTCCTCTTCAAAAAAACCCTATGATGCAGGATCCAAACTCATCACCATCAATTCATCTTGTCTTGATCTTTTAAACTTGTAGATCACCCGAGAGTAGAATGTTAGTGCATGAACACTCGAAACTGAGACATCTTCTCGAGTTTCCTGGCACAGGCATCTGTCGACTATGATTGTAATCTCTAGCTTGCATAGAACACACACCTCCTCTTAGCGATATGAAGCTTCGACAATGTTCTTGGACTGCCCCGAGGCACTGGTTTCGGTCAGCTTGTCGTCCATAAACTTGATATCAATACTTGCAGTGATCCATTCTTGAAGTTGTTTGGCCATTGTCATCTCATCCTGCTAGAAAACTCGTGAGATTCCAAAACTAGACAAATAATTCTCCAACCACAGCCAACAAAATGTGAGATCAGTAAACAAAGAAATGAACCAGAGCAGAACTAAGAAAAAGCCTCTCACCTTTGAGCTCGACCAAAGCTCTGTAAAGTGTTCTGTACAGTGTATTAGAGAACATAGTACTCCGCCTCTAGATAAACTGGTGGAGGAACAAAGAATTCTAGCAGCTGGGACGAAATCCAGAAAAAGCGCGAGCTCCTATGACGATCACCTGCATGTAATTATCAAGCTCACTTTCCCATGTCCAAAAAAGTTTAAATGCACACACACACAAAGAGATAAAACCGAAGTTCCATGAAAAAATCACATACACTTTTGGAGAAATTAAAAAAACACCAAAAAACCTTTTCTCGGAAAGACTATTTTAGAAAAGAATATCTGTGTGTCGACCAACGCTATCTATGATCTGACTGGGACCTCTGCATCCCAGCGAATACTGACTTGGAGTGACCATGTAGAACTCAACACTGTCAGCTCCAAACTTGTGCATCACTTTGAGTTGGACAAGATGGAAAACCTGTAAAACTGCCACCACCTTTCATTCTGTGTATATCTATGGGATTCTCTAGTGCATCATATCTGGAATTCTTCACCTTTGCCAGGTTGAGTGACACGAACCACAGGAATATTCCATGGCCTATGGGATTTAAAGTTGTAACACCTTAAGGGTTGGGAGGTTGGCCTAGGGTTTGCTCTCCTGTTCATTTCATTGGTATTGGAGTAGTATGTTCTTTTGGGGATGGCAAGTGAGCAAGATATTGATCCTGATGAGGAGTATGGCGTTAGTGATGATGGCCATGATGATGCGGAAGTGACTCTTGATGATGTTGTTGTGTAGCAAGGATGCCAAATTTCTGCAGTTCAGAGTAACATAAAGGAGGTTAAGGATTCTGTCAATCTCATTAAGGATTTCTTGCTTCACATGAACCCTCAAGGGTTGAATCAATCTCATATCTGTGATTACTATTGATACGTCAAGCATGCCAAGGATTATGGTATCGTGGAATGGAAATCATCACTGAATGTTTGTGATAGTCAAGAGGTTGATTCTTGGTTGGGATTGTGGGAAAGTTGTTGGTCTCACAATCCTTGTGAGGATAAGGTGAAGATAGATTTTTTTGTGACAAAGCTTACAGATCATGCTTTTTCGTGGTGGAAGAATTACATCAAAGCTAATCCAAAGTTGACTTCTTAGATTGATTTGACGAAGGTTTTCCATGCTTTTTTTGTTAAGAAGTTTGAAGAGGTTGATCTCATGAACCAACTGTTAGAGATCCGGTAGGGGACTTTGTTTTTGGATGCGTATGCCAGTAAGTTCTGTGATCTTTGCCTTAGTCCCACGGGCACCTATAATGAGCTGCTAAAGGTGCAATACTTCATCAAAGGATTGAGTTTAATGGATATATAATAGAAGGTCAAAAAGGATTTTCCAACAACATTAACTGATGCTATCACTAAGGCTCAGATCTTTTTGCCCAAACCGTTGGTCAACTCTGTCAACTATGGTAAATGGGATGGTCTCCGGGTGGTCAACGTGATGACAAACCCACCAATACTTCATCTTTGGGGAAGAAACAAGTGTTATTTCATCGTGGCTCAAAGAGTGAAGATGGTACTGAGGCTAAAAGACATCATTTGGACCAGCAAGAGAAGGACAAGGTAGAAGGCAATTATTTTAGTTGTCATAAGGCTAGATATCATGGCAAGGATTGTCCTTTTGTGAAAGAATCAAAGAATGCTAAGGTGAATATGGTAGAATCCATTGTGGATACAGCTCAAGCATCTACTGTAGTGGCTCTTCCACACCCTGTGGCAAAAGTTCACGAATCTAAGTCTTGAGTTTGTATCAACTTTATAGAGATTAATAGTTCTATGCGTAATCAATTTATGAAGGCCAAGGGGGACATTCAAGGTAATGCTGTCAATATTCTTTTTGATCCAGGTGCTACTCACAACTTTTTGAGCTCCAAGGTGGTGAAGAGCTTTGGTTTGCTTGTGGAAAAGAGTTTAGTAATCTACGAGGTGGTTATGGCAGATGGACATAACACTCGTGTTTACAATGAATGGGCTCCAAGTGTTCTTTTGACGATTCAGGGGATTCTCGACCATCCTTCATTCCAGGTTATGGATCTTGGTCGCATAGACGTTATTCTTGGGAAGGAATGGTTTTATAACAGGAAGCCAGGGATTGATTGGGAGCATAATATTTTGCGTATCGAAGTTGGTGGCACTATGAAAGAGATTGTCGGGATAGACAATAGTGATACTCCATTGATTAACGCTTTGGAGTTGGTGACATGCATGCATGAGATGGCTAGTTCTTTTGTGATATACCCATTTCTTTCTAATATGATCATGTTTGATTTGGAGTACATTTGTGGGCATGGGGCTCAAGTGGATTCCATTCAGGAGAAGTTTCGTGACGTATTTCCAGATGAGTTACCTTTGCCTCCCGAACGTGGAATTCAGCATGAGATTGACTTAGTTCCTAAAGCTATTCCTTATCAGCGATAACTGACTCATATTAGTCCCACTGAAGATGAGGAGATTAATAGGTAGCTTGCTGAATACCTTCGGAAAAGATGATTATGGATCAACAAGTCTCCTTGGGCTGCTCCAGAATGGTCAAAAAGAAAGATGGTATATGATGTCTCTACGTGAACTATAAGGGATTGAATGATAGGATAGTGAAGAATATGTTCCCAATCCCTCGTATTGATGATTTGCTTGATCGTCTTCGTAGTGCTCGATATTTTTTGAAGATTGATTTGAGGGAAGGGTATCATCAGATTTGTGTCAAGCCAGAGGATGTTTCGAAAACTGCATTTCGGACAAGGACAGGTCACTACAAGTTTTTGGTGATGCCGTTTGGTTTGACAAATGTTCCTGCAACTTTTTAGAGATTGATGAATTAAGTTTGCAATTGATTATTTTGATGATATCCTGGTATTCAGCTCTTCTGTGGAGGAACATGAGATGCATGTGCGAAGTGTTTTACAATTTTTGAGGGACAATAAGCTCTACTTGAAGTTATCAAAGTGCGAGTTTTTTTTAGAGGAGATTGGATATTTCGGGCATTTGATTTCATAACATGAAGTGAGAGCTGATCCTGCAAAGATTCAGGTCGTGGTTGATTGGCCTATACCTTCGACAGTGCATGATCTCCGTAATTTCCTTGGTATAGCTAGAGTTTTTCAACAATTTATGAAGGACTTTTCAGGGATAGCAGCCCCTTTGACTGATCTTCTCCAGAACACGTCAAAACATGCTACTATTCATGGTTGGGATGAGAAGTGTGAAGTGGCATTTCAATGTTTGAAGTAGTGTTGTATCTCTGCTCCAGTGTTGAAGATTTTTTATCCTAAAAAGCCTCTTGTGGTCAAGACAGATGCAAGTGACATTGTTATTAGAGCCATATTGCTTCAAGTTGGGCATCCTCTTGCGTACATGAGCTATAAGTTTGATGCCACATAGTGGAATTGGCATACTTGAGACAAGGAGTTGTATTCTGTGATTGCTGTTGTGAAGGAATGGTGACATTATCTGTATAGATCAGACTTCCATGTGGATTCAGACAATCAATCTCTCCAATATTTCCAAAAGGATCTTTGAGGCTGTTTTGCTCGTTGGCAAGAGTTCCTGTAGGAAATGTTTGTTAAAATCCAGTACAAGCATGGAGGTGATAATAATGTGGTTGATGCATTATTCATGATGGTAACTTCTATCTCGTTCGTGAAGCTATCCAGCGATCTCTTGGATAAGCTTAAGGAGTTTGTTGACTTCGACTCCTTTATCACTGATATTCGCATAAAGGTTTTATTGAGGGACATCTTTACAGATTTGAAGGGTAACAAGTTTGCATCATTCGAAATATGAGATGGAATCTTGGTGAAGAAGGGACATGTAATGGTTCCTTGTGTTGACAAACTCATCAAATGGATTTTCATGATGTGCCAAGTGCTAGATATCCGGGGGTATTGAGAACGTATATGTTGGTGAAGAGGCATTTCTTTTGGCCTGGGATGAAGTTAAATGTTGGAAAGTATGTACATGGTTGTTTAACCTACCAAGTGGTTAAAGTTGATCATCAGAAGCTTGTTGGCATCTATCATCCTTTACGTGTACTCAAGAATAAGTGGGATAGCATCTCAATGGACTTTATCACTAGTTTGCCCAAAACGTTTAGAGGAAATTATATTATTTGGGTTGTTATGGATTGGTTGACGAAGATGGCTCACTTCTTCCCTGTGAAGATGACGATAAAAGCTTCTGAACTTGCTTAGTTGTTTGTAGATTGGTTATTCAATCTCTATGGTTTACTAGGTGACATTGTGAGTGATCGGGATCCCAAGTTCACCCATCAGATTGTGGATGCTCACCACTACTCATGCTCAGCTTAGTCTCTAGCTTCTTAAAGATCGTTTGCCAAAACTTGGACATAGACAGAGCGTATGAATCAACTATTAGAAGATATGCTAAGGTCTTTTGTGAGAAACTTGACTCGACAGGGAGTATGGGAGAAGTACTTGCCTTTGCTTTAGTTTGCTCACAATAGCGCTTATCAATTAGCTATTGGCATGTCTCCCTTTATGGTGATGTATGGCTATGAGCCTAGATCTTATGTGAGTTTGAATTTGGCTTTGGTTCAGGTACCTCATGCTTGTCATTTCCTGGAGGATATACAAGACAAACTTGAGTTAGCAAAGTTGAACATAAGGTAAGCTCAAGAGCAAGACAAAAGATTGGCTAATGAGCATTATCGTCATCAAGAGTACAAATCTGGTAACAAAGTTTTCCTTAAGTTGTTAGATGCACAACGGTCTCTGAAAAAAAGTGGCAGTGCTAAGTCGTTTCCACGATATTGTGGGCCTTGGACAATTTTACAATGTGTGGGGGATCTTGCATACACTTTGGACTTGTCAACTAGTTTGAAGATTTATCCAACATTCCATGTGAGCAAGCTTGAAGCGTGTTTACACTCTGGTGATGTAATGGATTAGTCCATCATCCAGGTCCTAAAGATTGATGCAAAGAAAGCTGGTCCGGCCAATATTCTTGCTCAAAGATTGTTGAAAACATGCCGGAAGACAATTAGAGAGTTGCTAGTTCAGTGGAATGGTTATTCCATGGATGAAGTTACATGGGAAATTAAAAATGACATGAAGAGAGTGTTTCTGAGTTTTGGTTATGAATTAGATGACATTCCTGAGGAAGGGGAGAATTGAGTTTTATAGCCGTATTGCTATATGATTTGAGCTATTTAACTATTCTCATTCTCTTGTTTCCATAACCGTATTATCATGTAAGAAAGCTGTATTGCTTTCTTTCTTTTGTGACCGTTTGTCACGACATTGGTGTTGCCATTTGCACATCTTTTCTCTATGGCCGTATTGCATTAGACTCCTTTCATGTAAGGCTTGTTTAGCTTCTCGAGGCTTCCATATATGGTTGGGTCATGAGGTGAACCACAAGAATATTCCAAGAATATTCAATGGCCTGTCCATAACACGGGAGGTTGGCCTGGGGTTCGCTCTCTTGTTTGTTTCATTGAGCAAGGCATGGTATCTAGACGACTTGAAAGTGGATCAAATGCCGGACACAACCTTTCTTCATAAGCTGAGCCACCCTTGCCTGCAAACACCTCATGAATCTTGATCTTCCAATGACGGTCCTATGTCGACTACCTGAAATGCTCTCTCACCACTCCAGTCTTCAGATCTTCAAAGCCATGTCTCTGGCATGTAACAAAACCTTGGAGAAACTGATGCCCATGCAGTTTCGTGAAGATCAGCCACCTCTGGCCGTCTTGTAACCAGAGACACGTACTAGAGACACTGATGTACTGGAGGCACTCATGTGAAACATCCTGTATAGTAGCTCCTCAGTATCACGTCTCCCACCCTATTGGTGATGGACTCCAAGGTTCCAGTGATGGAAAACTTCTCTTGGATTGCCTCCCTAGTGCCAGTACCTGTGTCTTGAGGCCTCCAGATCTTTGTCCGGGAGGACTTCTTTCTGGAGAGGGCTCAGCTCATTGCTCAACCACACAGGGAGATAGAAAGTCCTGTATTTTGTGTCCTTTTGGTTAGTCTTTGTAGTTTTCTCTCGTTGGGCTGCTTACCAAGAGTGCCTTGCTGATGAAAAGAGGGACGTTTTTCAGCTCCACGTCCGCCAAGAAACATATATCCGGATCTACCTCAAGTTCCACTTCCATATACGTCCTGATAGTCTTGCAAGACTCTGTAGCTTCCATTACCATCCGACAGGAAGTAATAGAGACATCCCCCTCTGGTCAGCAGCAGTACCTTCTGCTTTTCCTTGAGCAGCAGCGCCAGAACGTAGAGGAGGAAACCAGGTTCCCGAGCACCAAAGCAGCCTGTCTTCCCTCACACCGGAAAAGGCTCCACCTTGAGCTTCCACATGTCCCTGAAGCATTCTTGCTCGATGATCTTTGAGTCTTCCGAATCCTGAATGGACTCAATAGTTGGATTGTCATCCAAGGCAAGCATCTGTAGTACCTTGGAGTCCCATGCGTTCAACAAGATGATCCATTTCTTTCCGCGGAATTGGAGATCAAACTCTGGGGGCAGGAGACAACCACAATTCCTAACATGAAAACTGAAGGAAAAGTTTTCATATTCAAATATTCTCAAATATATGGTTGAATTATTTTTATTCGCAAAATAAATATAAAAATAAATGAAAATTTATAAAGTAATAGCTCTTGTAATTTTTAAACAGGAATAACAAAACATTTTAATTTTGTTAAGTTTAGAACACTCTTTTAATCTGCTCTATGAATTCCTTAGCAATGAGAGTGTATGTGTGCTCTGTGGGATGTATCATATCCCAAAAGACATAATCACTTGGATTCTTGCACAGACCGCTCAATGTATTTTTATGTGTGAATCCAAATTGGATTGGGTTCTCCACAAAAGATTTAATTGGTGAGTAGCCATCTACGAATGCACTTCTCATCCCTGGTAATCTTTCTGCTGCCCTTAGAACAATCCCCCGAGCCTGTGTGTTGAATTGCCTTACCAAATTATTGATTTCACTCACGCAATTTCCTCCTGAAGTAACAATAGGTGAGCATCCTAGCGGCCCAACACTTGAATTGATGATCTTCCTAAAACCATATTCGTGAAGTTGTTGCAAACCTTTCTCTAATGACTCCAAGTCCACATCCATAATGTTTTGAAGATTTGCTGCGATATCATTTCCACCAGAAGAGATCACAACAACAAAGTCATTGAGATTCTTCTTCATGGAGAATTCCCTGAGTTGTTTTAGCTGCTCACTAAATGGAACGACACCCCAGTCCGAATGAATCGAGTCGAGTAATCCACTACCATCAGATGCAAAGTTGATACTAGGAAAAACTTGGTCCTCAGCTTTCAAACCCAGGAATGGCCTGGAAAAGGGCAAACCCAGGGCCTTGTTTATCAGATCTGGGATGATGAATCCATCACTGCACCTCCCAAATGGTTTGGCATACCGTGTTTCCCCATACGGAACAAAGTCACAATGCGAAACTGAGTTTTTCACGTATTTGTTAGTTCCTACATCGAAGATTGAATCTCCCATATAGATGGTCCTAAGCTGAGGAATTGACCTCCCAAACACGCACGCGCAGAGAGCCAAGATCACAAGCACGAACACTAAAATCCTCATCTCGCCAAAAACCTTTGTGGCAAGACCTATGCATAAGCTTGTTTATATAGAAGAGGGGAAAGGAAAAGGTTACTGCTAACTAAACTCGAAAACCTAAATTTTAAATGGTAAAGGTTCTATCTTTTTCTTTTTTATCTTCCAGAAGGATGTTAATGATGATCATTTGAACTCCACAAAGGTTCATTCTTAGGAATTGTTACGCTGTAGTTTCTCTTAATCTCGCGGCACACCTCATTTCGAGTTCCTTCATCATCTCCCATCTCTCCCTCGTCAAGCTTCGTTCGCCATAGCTCAAGGATAACAGGCGAGCCATTGTTAACCATCTACGCACAAAGAGAAACAAGGATTTTGTTACTCCCGACTCGGAGTAAGGAGAGCTATACCTGTGAAACGTTTCAGATCCTACAGTTCTATCCTTCTGGCGTGCGGCCACAAGATCTTCCTCCACAATCTGGCAGCCAACAGTTAGAACTCGGGAAGGAGAAAGACACTAGAGAAAAGAATACCTTCTGCATTGAAGGCTCGATAACGTGGTCGGCCTCCCGAGCACTGCTCAAATAAATACGCCATTTCGACAAGTCCGATTCTTCTGCATGGATACGTGCCGCTCCCGCGCTGCACCTTAAAGGTACGAGCGCATCAGCTGGTAAAATCCTCGATTTGCCGCAAGAAACCACCAACACGGGCAAATCTGTCGGCATTTCCATCTGATAATACTGGAAATCGTAGTCGACCTTTTGAAACAAACGAAAACATCAGCATACCACGTAAGAGATGAGCAAGACAAGACGTACTTTCTGAGACTCCATGACGCTCTTCAAGCTCTGCAAATTCTTGACACCGGTTTCGTTCAGCCTTCCTGCGTTCAAGGCAGTCTCGTCTAACGTAAGATGCGTGCCGCTTGCTAGTTGTAAACCACCAGTAACCAATCTACACATGAAACTATAGCAAGTGAGACCGGAAATGAAAAGAGAAAACGAAAGAAGCGTACCGATTGGTGGCATAATCTTTTCGTGGAGCGATCAGACAGGAGTTCAAGTCCTCGAGTGACAGCGACACCACTTGTGAACAGGGAAGAAGTACTGATATCGCGTGCCCGACTGCAGAGGCAACGAGTGATACGGAACCATCGGCACCAGCTTGACACCCGCTAAAGTTGAGGGAAAACTTCCCAACAGCCAAGGGCTCTACACGGCTATAAACCTGAGCGTCACAGTCAGAATAACACCGAGAAAAAAACGACGAGAATTGTGCATACCTTTGACAGAAGATGCAAGAGTAAATATTCCGCGGCGAGCCTGTCCTCACCGAGAACAGATTGTAATTTACAAACAAGAGATTCCCTCACGGAGCATATATCCGCCAAAGCACCCGGCTGACTAGGAATACTGTAAGCTGAAAGTTTTCTCATGGTAATACAGTGAAGTCGAGGAACCTTGAGATATCAAAGTCAGAGAGATAATGGAAATGAGCTTCTTACCGTGCTGGACGGTAACTGCAAGGAGGTGTCATCTTCCATCAAGGATTCAGCCAGAGCTGATGAATCAGAAGCCGAGCTAGAAACCAGTTCCGATTCTTTCCATACGATACCAACAAACTCTGCGATGTCATTCAACTTCAAGTCCCCATCATTTCCATCGTAAATCTGGCAGAAAAAAGGCAGTGGTTAAGCCTCAGAAACAAAAAACGGAATTCTCGACCTTGACGAGGCACGAGTTCTGCTCTTTCGTTGGAGAGTCACAGTCCATGCTCTGCAAAACGAAAAATATGATAAGAAGATCCATTTAAGCACATAAAAAGCTTTCACCTCCACAGTCGCTGGAACATCCTCCCGTTTGCGCTTCAAGCTCTGGCTAGTTGCATCCGGTTGTACAGCATTTGAATGCCATGTAACTTTCATCCATTGATTTTCACCAGGAATCTACAAACACTCGAAGAAACGTTGAAAGCCCTGAGAAAGAAGTGAAAACTTACTGGAACGCAATAAAACAGCCGTCGATCCCAGATTTGCTGCTCGGTATCTTGCGGAACTGGGGTGTCGGTGTACTTGTTTGTTTGCCAAGTATTGCAATCCTGTAACATAAATAACGATAGAGGACCTTGAAAAACAAAAAACTCAAGAGAAAGAGCAATACCTTGTAAGCGCCAACATAGTATTCCACATCGAACATATCTTGGATCTGTAAGAAACATAGATAAAAACTTGTTTGCAAACAAAAAATTTCGGAAAAAATGTACCATTCCCCGGAAGCGAACCAGCGAGCCAGAAGGAATAGAATCACGCGCCAAATCGCCAATGTGAGGAACCTAGAAGCGGCATTCAATTCCAGCCCGGCTAAGAAGTAAAAAGAAGAAAGCAAACCTGAGCAATGGCGCCTTCTTCGTACAAGAACTTGTCGAAGACTCCCTTGACGCCCCAGTCGCCCCCCGAGAGCTCCAAAGTTGCGGCTGGAGCAGGAGAAGCGGCCATGGCTGCAATGGAGAAGAGGCCTCGCACGGCGCCCAGTGGATTCCGCAGCAAATCCACCGCCGGCGCGACCATCGCTTAGGTTAAGAAATTCCCGCCATAATGAATATAAGTAGAATATACCAAAAGACCACGTCAATGTATATTCTAAAGACATTCTAGGTTACCGAAATATTTTCTATTCAATCAACTGGAGAGTGGTGTACGCACTTTCGTGGAGCCTAGGAGTGATCCTGGCTTTGAGAGTGTGTGCCATGAAGTTTACGATACCCATAGCTTCACCCATGGGCTGATCTTTCGGACTGCCAGGAAACTCCCACTCGAATCCATGAAGAAGATTGGAAAGAACAAGCTGGACGTTCTTAAGACCCAGAGAAAGCCCTGGGCAAGACCGCTTTCCAGATCCGAATGGAAGCAGCTCAAAGTCTTGGCCGTTGACACCGATGTTGCTGCCAATGAATCTCTGAGGTTGGAACTCCAGAGGATCACTCCAGACTTGAGGGTCTCTTCCAATTGCGTAGACGTTCACAAGCAGCGTTGCGTTCTTGGGGATGTCATAGCCAGCAACTTTCTGGGCCTCAATGGATGCGTGTGGTACGAGCAAAGCAACAGGAGGGTGGAGACGAAACGTTTCTTTGATGATGGCATTCAAAACCTCGAGCTTGGATATGTCTCCCTCTTCGACCATGCGTGTGTGTCCAACAACGGACTCGATCTCTTTCTGGGCTTTGACCATCCAATCTGGATGATGAAGAAGTTCCGCTAGAGCCCATTCGGTCACTGTGGATGATGTTTCAGATCCACCAAGCAATAGATCCTATCAAGATCACAAAAGAATCAAGCAAGTTCCACGGAGAAAACCAAACTTACCATGAGCAGAGATCTGAGATTGACCATATCGTTTCCAATGTGATTCCTTGTGATCTCCACGAAATCGGGAACCTCGCCCGGGCGTTGCTCGTCCAAAACCTTTTGCAAGAAGCCATTCATCTTATCCCCGGCCATCTTTGCACGGCGGGCGACCAAGTCGAGCCAGCTCAAGTAGGGGAAATAGTCAGTGATCGAGAATGCTGCTGCCACCTCGAGGTTCTCATCAATCATCGCTATGAAATTCGAGGCCTCCTTCGCAATGGCGGGATCGCCCGAGGCCTTGGATCCAAAATAAATCTTCTTCATCAGGATGCGAGTCATAACGTTGAAGCTGAGCGCCCTCAAATGTGATCTCACTCCCACAACTTGGCCAGCCTTGGAAGCTCTCAAGAACTCGCGACTGAGCTCCCACAGCTCGTCCCGGATGATGTGCGTGTTCATGCTCACCCTCTTAGCCGTGAAGAGCTCCGTGGCGCAGAGCTTCCTCAGCTTCTTCCAGTAGTCTCCATACGGCGAGAAAGATATGCTCTTGCAATTCACGACAATGGAGGCCACATTGTTTCGAGGCCTATACGCGAATTCCGTGTCGTTGTTCTTGAGAAACTCCTTGGCCATTGCTGGACTGGCGACCACGAACACAGGGACGGATCCCAGGCGTAAGTGGAAGAGCGGGCCAAATTTCTTGGAGAGCTGCTGGAGTGAGATGTGTGGGAGCCTGCCCAGGAGATGGAAGTGGCCGATGAGTGGCAATCCTCTTGGGCCTGGTGGAAGATTGAAAGATTTGCTGGAGAGCCATTGCTTGAGAATGAAAGCTGTGATGAGGAAGAGCGCGACTGCCCAAAGCATTGCTACTTTCTGCCCCTCAATTGTTGAAGCCCTCCTTTTGTATACCACTGGCTTACCCTCCTTTCCAATGTTGAATAGCGAGTAGCACGAGCAGCATCGATCAAAATGCACGTGATCGATCTTTGAAACTCTTTAACTCTTTAAACCATTTTCAAGGCAGCCTTGAGACTTGATTGGCGCTCTAGTCACATCCAGTATGTACTCACACATTGCCCACGCCAGACCTGCCAGTGATGATTTGAAACCAGAATCTGTATTATAAAGAAACAATTAGAACACATAGACATCGAAGAGGCCTAAGCACAAATACCAGGCGAGAATCATTTGGGACGAAGTTCACGTCATCTTGCTACGCAAGGATGCTTGCTTCCTTCCAAGATAATATCGCCCTCATTTTAGTAAAATGAATGAAACTTCTTAGTATAGTTTTTTAGCAAGCTTGCAGTACCTGTCCAGTGATAATAGGCCTTATTTAAGGCATAGGACTGCTTACAGCCAGATCCACAAAGCTTAACAAGACATCTAGTTCCGCTAGCAGGTTTGCCACACCATTGCGGTAAGTCAAAACGTATAAAATCACCAACATAGAAGAATCGACGAGCATACCTGTGAAACCTGAGCCTCTTAACAAGATCCCTTTGAGTGTTAGTGTAATTTTCTGTCAGGTTCCCATATCTTTTGCTAAGCCTTCGAAGCCTGGAAGTCGTGGGCTTTATAGTCCATCATTTGGCATCACATGACAGCAGCTTAAAAATCATCAAAGCTGACTGTGATGCCTTGGAGGAAGAGATCCGTGCATAAACAAGCCGTGAACGATTTGGATCTTCCTGCTGATAAGTCTCTGAAGCTGGACAAAATGACACAGTATTCAGGATCATGAGAATTGTCTATTTTAAGTATTTTAATAGAATTGTTTTACCAGTTAAGATAATACATAGTATTTATTTTGTCTCTTTATATAGATAAGATTAGAACCATCCATAAGTAATTAATCCTAATAGTTAATTACTAGGATAAATAATGTGGTAACTTCATCCTCATGTGTGCGTCTCTACTGCTTTCAGAGCATGCATCGACTAGGTTGGGGTTCCTGAGCTCGAGCACGGGGTCAGGTGCCTAAGTTCTGGGTCTTGGGGTGTCTGAGCTCGATTAAAATTTGACAAAGAAATCTAGCAAAAACTTCATCATGCAATTCTAAATTGATTTATCAGATTCATATTTTCTGAACACCTTGTTTACTATAAGTGCTATGATCATTGGTACACAGGTAAGTGTTTCTCTCTCCATCATCAAAGATGCTCTTGAAAGTTATGAAGGCGCATCTGCCATTGAGGAACAGTGTATAGTTCTGTGGATGTTTGCAGAACATCTTGGAAGATACAACACACTAATTGAAAGTAAATATAATTATACTGATTAGTTTTTATAAATATAAAATTATATACTTGTTTAAGTTCTTTTTCCCTCTTTTCTTGAGCATATCTTTTTGGTTTGGGGGACTAGGATGGTAGTGGATATACCTAGAATATGCCTGGATATTCTAGGATATTCTACTATCTAACAGTTGTTATTCATTTAAATTAATCTTGTATTTATAATTTATAAACTTTCCTAAACACTTCTTAGTATATTCTTTTTTATTCTACCATCTATATGGAATAAGATTAATTCTGATTTATAAATTATAAACATGTTTATAATTATTGATCAATTGGATTATTCAACAACACTACTATTAAGCAAACCAAATGTTGTTTCATACAACGTGTAGCAAATTATTTAAAACTAATAAAACTGATAAATTCTTTTAAAATAATATTTACATTAAATGCTTATAAAAATTTATCATAATTTTATTTGTAATCAAGCTTATCAGTAATATAAACTATATTTAGATTTAAAAGGCAAAATGTTTTTTAGACTCAGCAATCTTAGTTATAGCTATACTGCATAACCGTAGTCTTAACCATTATAAGCTAGAAAAAGAAAAAAGAAAAAATAGATAAGAAGCTGCCATGCTCTAGGGGACAATTAGCAAAGTCATAGATCCTTGCATTATTTTCTCGCAATCCTCTATAAGCATTTCTTAGGTGTCCACTAGTAAGAAAAAGTTGTGAGGCTAAAGATTTATATACTATACTAGAATTGTTAACAATCCTTTGCCTAAGCCCTAACTTATCAATAGCAGTTGGAGCTCGAGCTTGGCTTATGCTTGATCTATCAAGTTTAAATATTGCATCCAATGCCTCTATGTAGTGCACATGAATTTAGAATTAGTTTGTTGCACTTTAAAACAAGGTCTAATATGCCCATACAAGCATCAGCTCCTTATATTCAACCCCCAACACACACAATAGTGTCAAACAAAGTTTAGCACAGTTTTAGTATATTAGTAGTTAATATCTTTTTAGGGTTAGTTATACTTTTAACCACTATCCCTATTATACATTATACTTCCTAAAAATTAGAATATTGTCAATATATAGAATAATAAATAAATATTTCACCATCATTATACTGAATAATTACACATAATTCATATAATCCATAATAAGTCCTAAATAATCTTGATTTGCCACATGTACTTGGATTGTAAATCAAGTTATGTAAAATACTTAGCCTTTGAGAGTTGGTCAAATATGTTATCAATGTGAGGCAATTGAAAAAAAAATTTATTGTAATTTTGTAGAGAGCATGATAATAAATTATAGTATTATACATTTTCATAACAAAAAGGACTAACACTCTATAATATGACTTGCTTAGTTAAATATGACTTTGTCAAGAAGTTTTATGAGTTGCTTCTTAACCATCTCCTTGGTATTCAAATGATATGAAGCTTTTATTGGTGGCTTAGAATTTAAAACAATCTCAATTTGATGATCAACCTCACAATTAGTTGGTAACATTGATGGTAAATGTGTTTGGAAAATGTCTTGATTCCTTGCCAACAACTCCATAATTTCCCTTCCATCACCTATTTTAACTTAAATAACATCACCCTCAACCTCCATCACTTAAACCCAAAATATTTTACATCCCTTCTTAATTGCTATTGTAGTTAAGAACATAACATCCCAATCCCTTGAAAAATACTTTTACAATTGAAAAGATACATCAAGTTGGCTTTCTTACCACAATGTAATATGACTCTATCTAGCACTATATATCCTTTTGATATACTTATTGAAAAAATCTATACCAAACACCATCTAAAAGTTTGGTATCTTTAATACTACCAAGTGGATATATCTTTATTTATATATCACTTATAAATTTCTTAACTATTTGCCCATACTTTTCCAAATCAAAAGTGTATAGATAACATTTGCTTAGTTTTCAATTCTAACAACTTAACTAAGTATTTGGATATCATGCTATATTGTAGCTTTTATGTCGATCATCACTTCTATAAACAAAGTCTATAAATTACATTGATGGATCAATGCTTGCATAAGTCTTGAACACCTTTTCTTCTTTATTAACCCCTTTAACTTGACCACCATTATCTTCCCTCAGCCTCAATCTCAACCTCGCGTCAATTTGGAAGCACCACTAAAAAGTTCTTTCAAGACTGATTCCTAGACCTCACTATCCCTACTATACTTTTGGAACCCCTTGCAACCCCCTCCCCTTTAGGAGACACATGCTTTGGGATTTCACCCCACAACCTATATTAGTATTCAAACTCACTTTCAGACTCGATTTCGGACCAACTTTGGACTCTGTCTTGGACTTGATCTCGAACTTGGTCTCGGACCCAATATCGGATCTCGGACTTGGCCTCAAATTCGGTCTCGGACTCAGTTTCGGAGTTGGTCTCAAACTCCATTGTAAGCCACAAATTTTTCCTTCCCAATTTGCTAGCTTACCTCATCTATCTAACCAACACTGCCTTGGCTTTTGCTAAGTTCCCTCGCCAAGGTTCCCGCTTATTGTACCAACTCCTACTTGGTTCTACTTGGTTTCAGCTACTCACTGCACGAGCAACGAAGTGTTAGCCATCCATCCATGGATTCCCAAATCTCTCCTAATCCCCCTCCCCGGGTTAGACTGGACTTAAGGTTCGGCTACACTCCCCACAGGCATAAGCAGCCAAGCACACCAAGCCTCCAGGTTCTTAACATCCCTTGGTACAGCAACACTTGATCATGGGACCCTCTAAATCCCAAGCCTTAGGTGCAACACTTGCTTCGGGATGCCGGGGCGAAACACCGTGGCCTAACGGCCCGGTATAGGTACCTCTACCCCCCCACTTCTATCCCGAAGGGAAGGCCCAATCCCCTAGGAAGGGCGAGGACCAATGAGCCACAAGGTACTCAAGTGGGGCACCACTCCACATGAGCCGGGAGCACTGCAATTGGTTTCCTTTTCGGGAGTGGGAGCTGCTCTTGAGCACTTTCTTGGGTGGCCCCTCCAGCACCACCCGAGTCTATGCTCACTCCCACCCAAGGCCCCTTGGCCCCAGTCTCAACCTCAAGTCAGTTTAGAAGCACCACTGGAGAGTTCCTTTAAGATTAGTTCCTGGACCTGACTATCCCTACTATACTTTTGGAACCCCCTGCACCCCCCCCCCCTGGGAGACACATGCTTTGGACTTTCACCCCTTGACCGGTATTAGTACTCAGACTCAGTCTCGGACTTGATGTCGGACTTGATCTTGGACCCGACTTTGGACTCAGTCTCGGACTCGATCTCAGACTCGATCTTGGACCTGATCTCGGACTCGACTTCGGACTCGACCTCGGACTCGGTTTCGGACCCGATTCGGATCTCAGACTCTGTCTCGAAGTCGGTCTCAAACTCGGTCTCAAACTTGGTCTCCGGTTCGGCCTCGGACTCGATCCCGGACTCTATTTCGAACTCGGTCTTAGAGTCGGTCTTGGACTTGATCTTCAACTTGGTCCCATCCGATGAACTCTTTGTCATTTCGGTCGTGCTTTCAGGGACCCTTTAGCCTACGACACCTCGGGGAGTTGGTTCCTTACAATTCCACCACCCATAGAAGAAGTTTGATGCCCACATCGAATGTCTCTTTTTTATCTTACGACTTGTTGATTATGTCTCCGGGGGCATCCCCCCACTTAGTGGTGTGCTTAAGTTAGCCTCCCCAGCCAAGAGCCCATGACAATGGAATATAGGTGTCCCTATACCCCTCACCCCACCACGCCTTAGTATGGGGTTGGGACTTGAACCCAGCCTTGCTTTACTAGGGGGTTGGGACTCGAACCCAACCTTTGTAAAATACGTCTACGGATTTGACATCCCCGTGGGGAGTCTGGCATAGTTCTCTACGCATGGTCGACCTAGTTAACCCATGTTAATTAGCTTACCTTCGGCGTGTCTTTAAGTCCCAACATATGCCATTGCTCAACTTCACAAATTGATACTTTAATTGAATTTTGCTTAAGTACATAGAGTTCTGCCTTGCAGAAATTCCTCCACTAAATCTCGCGCATTCGCTAGGTTCTCCTTCGGTTCCCATGTTACTTCATAGTGTGGAAATCCTTTCCACTTCACATGGAACTCTCTCACCTTGCGTCCTTGTTGCTTGCTCTTGCGCGCATTGAGGATGGCCTCGACTTCGTATTCCTCTTCCCCTTGGATAACCTCAGGTAAAGGTTTTACTTGGTCCTTGCGAAGCGGATCCTCAAAGTATGGCTTGAGTAAGTTCACGTGGAACACTAGGTGCTATAGCACATATGATCATGGGATGAGATTTGGATATACTGTCACCGTGAATCCTTGGAACCTTGGGGGATATAGAGATAAAATAGCCACCAAGGGCTCTCTCATCAAGCAATTGCCCCTTTTCCAATTGGCTTATGGGGAGAGAGATAAGGTGTATTATAGTTGGTATCAGAGCAAATGGCACGGGTTCAATTCCTATTGATTAGTGGCTACTTAAAAATATAATATACCCTTGAGCAAGGTATATTCCTACCCCTAAATTTGAAATCGTACGTAGTGGGCATCCATGCGTATGTCCTTCCTCTTGTGTGGAGTATCCACGGGCGAAGGTATCCATCATAGGACTGCAGTATGAGTGGATGACTAGTTGCCTCACATGGAATAGTTGGTCTACACAATGGAAGGATTGATAGATTCAGTGCGAAAATGGAGGTGCTGGTTCAGTAGGGGTTGTTAGTCAATAGTCAATGAGGACATTGACATCTCTGAAGAGGGGGTGAATGTAGTGTATGTGATCATGGGATGAGATTTGGATATATTGTCACTGTGGATCCTTGGAACCTTGAGGGATAAATGGGGATAAAATAGCCACTAAGGGCTCTCTCATCAAGCAATTGCCCCTTTTCCAGTTGGCTTAAGGGGAAAGAGACATCAAGCAATTGCCCCTTTTCCAGTTGGCTTAAGGGGAGAGAGATAAGGTGCGCTACAGGTGCATCTTCCCCATCTCTCGAGGAAGTCGGAGACGGTAAGCCACTTTACCGATTCGTGCCTCAATTTTGTAAGGCCCCACGAACCTATTTAAGGAATCCAAGATCAATTCATTTACAGGAATACATGCATTTTTACCTTTGGGTCAACTTTTGGCTAATCCCACTTGGTAGCCTGAGGTTCTTGGTGTTCAGCCACACCTTCTCCCTAGCTTGGAACTCTACATCCCGGCGTTTCTGGTTCGCGTACTTGGTTTGTATTTGTTGAGCCCGTTCCAAGGAATCCCTCACTAGATTCCAAATGTTGAGCCTTTTCGCCGTGAATGCCTCCACTGCAGGTAACTCTCCATGATACTCGGCCACGCCAAGTTCCATAGGACCTTCAATATCTCATCCATTGATGACTTCCCATGGACTCACCCCAATACTCGAATGTGGTGAGTTGTTATAACACATTTTCACAAGTCCCAAATGACTTACCCAATCAGTCTGGTCTCCCGAGACATAACATCGCAAATAATCCTCCAGCTGCCTATTCACCCTTTCCATTTGTCCCTTTGTCAAGAAGTGTTAGTGCCCTCAAACTTGACTTAATACACAATACTTGTCTGTGGGTGATAGGCTATGCTGAATTTCAACTTATTGTTTTAGGAGAGTTCTCCAGAACTTACTAGCGAAAATCTTATCTCGATCTAAGATAATCTCTTCTGGCCTTCCCCGCACTTGAACCACTTGTTCAAAGAACAGCTTCACAACACCTTCTGTATCCACTTCCGTTGTGGTGGGTATGAAATGTGCCATCTTCGAAAATCGGTCTACCACCACGAATATCGCATCGAACCCTTCGTTTGGGGTAAGACATTTCCATAGACGATATGAAATTGGGATGCTTTGTAACAAGCCCCCACTCGCTTTAGTCACGGCTTTGACCTGCTAACATGTTGGACATATCTTTACATAGTCTTGGACATCCTTAGCCATATCTGGCCAGTGATACTTCCTCTTGAGTAATGTCAGGAATCCCCCAATTCATACCATATTCCTGAATCTCGCTAGATTTCTGACCTGTAGACCACATTCCTGATTCTCGAGACACTTCCCTATTCCTGACTCTCTGATTTCCTGTACGATTCCTGAGTTTTGAGCCACATTCATGATGATGATGTGGCACCTCCTCAACCTCAGCTATATTTAAGCCGTCCTCGATCCAAGAGTGGTGGAGCTTCATCAACCTATAGTATATATAGGTTAGCTTTGTTCTATTTCTCCACAATCTGAATCAACACCAGTCTAAGGCCTCTTCTTTGTTTCCATTAGCTTTTCTCTTTGTCTTTTGCATTTTCTAGTCTTGATCTTATTGGGGGTCTTGACAGTTTGATTCAAATTGTGTTTTTTCATTTTTTTGCTTTAGCTCGTTTTGATTGTTTGACTACCTTTGCCTTTTTCCCCCTTTTTTCTTTCTTTCTACCGATGGAGTCTCCAAGCCATCTTGATTTCTTTGCTGAAGTCCTTGCAAATACCAGTATGAGAATACTGAGCTAAAGGTGAACCTTCTTCGCATGCAGCAGGAGCTTGCTTCACTTTTGGCTCAAGGATCCAACAAAGTTCCTGAACCGAAGGTGAGTTTCCCGGCGAAATTTTCAGGCAAGTGTTCGGAGCTTTGTGGATTCCTAAACCAGATGGAGCTGATCTTTGCACTTCAACATCGGCGGTACCCCACTCTCGAGTCTCAAATCGGCGCGATTGGGACGTTGCTCGAAGGTGTAGCTTTGTCATGGTTTTCTCCTCTTCTGGAGAAGAGTATGAAAGGGGTCGTGGTTCCCGAGCTGATGGATTTTCAATTGTTCAAAGAGAAGCTCAAAGCATGTTTTGGCAAGACGGATCGGGTTCGGGCTGCTACCACAAAGATGAGACTTCTCTCTCAGGGGGAGTCTTGCCTCGATCTATGTTGCAGAGTTCCAACTCCTTGCCTTGGACACTCAGTGGGATGACCAATTTCGTTTCAGCCTCAACAACGGTGTCAAGGATTTGTTGCTCACCATGGAGGATCCCAAGGACCAGTCGGATGCCATCAACAAAGCTATTCAATGTGACAATCGTCTCTTTGACCGTTGTTAGGAAAGTCGCCGCGCTACTGTTTTTCCGTCCCAGACTCAGGAATCCCAGCTTGAGTCTTCGGGGCATACTCCTGAACCTATTGCTCCGGTCCCGATGGATATTTCTGGTACTCCCCAACTCATTAGAGGGAAGTTGAGTCCTGTTGAGAAGCAACGTCGAATATCTCATAATCTTTGCCTCTAGTGTGCTGATCCTAATCACAAAGCAGCTGTGTGTCCCAAGAAGCCTCCCCAACTGCTCGAGTTCACTCTGCCTCAAAATCCACCTTTGTTGCAGTCGGGAAACGACCATGTCTAAATAGAGTAGGAGCTGTTTGTTTGGATTCCCCGAATAAAAATCACTTTTCTTCTTTATCAACCTCCTCACCACCTTTCATCAAAGCCACTACCAATTCCCTCAACTTCCACGTCCCATGTCTCCTTTCTTTCACCGGACAATCAAGACTCAAGGCTCTGGCACTACTGGACTTGGGTGCAACTTCCTGCTTCATAGGCACAGACTTTGCTGCCCGACATCACGTTCCTCTTTCTCCTACCATACGGGATCTGAGGGTTGAAGGCATCGGCGGGCATTTTGTGTCTCCATCTTCTGGACTTAGGGAAACATTGCCCGTTTGAGTACACATTGGGTCCACCGTCACCGATATCGCCTTCAACATCATCAACAGCAAGTCCTCCTCTGTGGTGCTCGGTCTTCCTTGGTTCCAACTACATCAGCCTCAGATCTGTTGGAAGGAATTATAGCTCATCTCTCCCACATCACCATCTCCCACAGCTTCCCTTGTTGTTCATCGAGTCTAAATCAGGAAAAGTTCTCTAAACTCAAATCAGTTTTATTCTTGACTCTATGAAGTTTTCACCCTCTTCTTTTTCCTCTCTTCCATCTTACACTGGACAGTATCCTCGTCTCATCATTCCATTTAATCATACGCCTCTTCCTATCTCCACAATCACTATGAAAGAACTCCTTCATGAAGAACCTATTTTTTTTTTTGCTTTGCATGTTTCTCCTGTCAGTCTTCCTGAGAAGTATCATGATTTTGGGGATGTGTTTAACAAGAAAAAAAGCTAGTGTACTACCTATTCATCGATCTTATGATTGTCCTATTGATTTACAAGAAGGAGCGTCACCTCCATGGGGGCCTATCTATGGATTATCCCCGTCCGAGCTTAAGGCCCTCAAAGAGTACGTGGATGAGAACCTTGCCTCGGGGTACATTCAGCATTCGCAGTCCCCGGCTGGAGCGCCTGTCTTCTTTGTCAAGAAGAAGGATGGGAGGTTGCGGCTAGTCATCGACTACCGAGGTTTGAACAAAGTGACTGTTCGGAACCGTTATCCACTGCCCCTGATCTCGGACCTGTTGGAACGCCTCAGCGGTGCCCGCTTCTTTACCAAGATCGACCTCCGTGGAGCATAGAACCTGATTCGGATCCGGCCTAGTGATGAATGGAAGACTGCGTTCCGAACCCGCTATGGCCACTTCGAGTACACTGTCATATGCCATTTGGCTTGACAAATGCTCTAGCAGTTTTCCAACACATGGCGAACGACATCTTTCGGGAGTTTCTTGATTAGATGGTGATTGTCTACCTCGATGACATCCTCATCTACTCAAAAACTCAGGAGGAGCACAACAAACAGGAGGGGGCGGGCCATCAAAAAACAGTCTGGACGGATCACAAAAATCTCAAGTACTTTGCCACTTCCCGAGTTTTGAGCCGTTGTCAAGCAAGGTGGGCACAATTCCTGAGTCGGTTTGACTTTGTTATCAAGTATAGACCTGGAAAGCTTCAAGGCCTTCCTGATGCTCTTTCAAGGCACTCCTATCTTAGTCTCAGGCTTGGTAATCCTGCCTTCGATCAATTGGATCAAGTTATCCTCTGTCCTGATCGACTTCAAGTTATGGCAATTTCCTTGGCCCCTCAGGACTCCTCCTTGATGGATGCGATCAGAAACGATCTTCAATCCGATGACCTCGCCAGTGACATTTTCCCCCATCTTCAGGCTGGACACCCAGTGACTCCCGACTGCTGGTGATTTGACGAGTTTGAGTTCTTAGATGGCTTGTTGTTCCGTGGGGAGCAACTTTACGTTCTTGAAAGTGATGCTTGAAGGTTGGTCCTGATGGCGTGCCACAATAGCCCGACTGCTGGTCACTTCGGCATCGCAAAGACCTATGAGCTGGTTGCACGGGACTTTTGGTGGCCTCACATATACGACTACATCAAAACTTTTGTTACCTCCTGTGACACCTGCTCCCGAAATATGGTACTTCGCCACCTTCCTTCAGGTTTTCTTTGTTCCCTCCCGGTCCCTTCAGGTCCTTGGGAATCCATCTCAATAGATTTCTTGAGTGATCTTCCAAGTTCTGGAGGCTTCAACAGCATTTTAGTCATGGTGGATCACTTCACAAAGATGGCGCACTTCCTGCTGTGTACCAAGGAGTTTTCGGATGAGGACATGGCAAAACTAGTATTTAGGGAAATTTTCCGACTTCAT
This sequence comes from Selaginella moellendorffii, assembly GCF_000143415.4. Classification (NCBI taxonomy): domain Eukaryota; kingdom Viridiplantae; phylum Streptophyta; class Lycopodiopsida; order Selaginellales; family Selaginellaceae; genus Selaginella; species Selaginella moellendorffii. The sequence goes on from NW_003314268.1 coordinate 1,500,588, forward strand.
GGGATTCCTACAGATGTGGTTTCGGATCGGGGACCTCAATTCATCTCTCATTTCTGGCAACGGTTTTTGCAGCTGCTTGGAGTGAAGGCCAACCTCTCTTCGGCATATCATCCTCAAACTGATGGATAGTCCAAGCAAACGATTCAGACGTTAGAACAATTCCTGAGATGCTTTATCAACTATAATTAGAATGACTAGTTTGATATCCTTCCCCTTGCTGAGTTCTTCTATAACAACTCTGTTCACTCCTTTCTTCGAGTTTCCCCCTTCTTTGTGAACTCTGGCCGAAATCCCAGATTCAATCTCTCACTTCCTTCTCCATCTGAATCCTCTCATTCAAATCCCCGCTCTGAGACATTTGTCTCTAACCTCCAGGAAATCCACAACTCCATCTCGTTCCACCTCCATCGTGCTCATGAATCTCACAAAACATTTGCCAATATCCATCGTCAGGATTGTCCCCCTTACAATATTGGGGATAAAGTCTGGCTCCTCAGGCGAAATATCTCCACCACCAGGCCATGTTCTAAACTTGATTTCAAACGCCTCAGTCCTTTCCCTATCATTGCTATCATTAATCTTATTACTTATCGCCTTGCACTTCCCTCCTCATATCAAATTCACCCCGTTTTTCACTCCTCTCTCCTCTCTCCTTATATCCCTAGTCCTATTCCAAATCGGGTCATTCCTCCACCTCCACCAGTGCAGCTCGAGGATGGGTCTAAGTACGAGGTTCAGGACATCCTTGATTCCAAGATCTCACGGTCTAAACTCTACTATCTGGTCGATTGGAAGGGTTATGGACCTAAAGAATGCACTTGGGAATCTGTGGACAACCTGATTCATTCTCCTGACCTTGTTCAGGACTTCCACCGCCGCTATCCTTCTCGTCCCAGTCCTCATTCTTTTTCTCCATCTTCCATCCCTCGCCACCCATCTCATCCTCCTCTTCGTTCTTATTCCACTCGTTCTTGAGGAGGGGGTGCTGTCAGGAATCCCCTAATTCATACCACATTCCTGAATCTCGTTGGATTCCTGACTTGCAGACCACATTCCTGATTCTCGAGACACTTCCCTATTCTTGACTCTCGAGACACTTCCCTATTCCTGACTCTCTGATTTCCTGTACAATTTTTGAGTCTTGAGCCACATTCCTGATAATGATGTGGCACCTCCTCGACCTCAGCTATATTTAGGCTGTCCTCGATCCAAGAGTGCTGGAGCTTCATCAACCTATAATATATATAGGTTAGCCTTGTTCCATTTCTCCACAATTTGAATCAACACCAGTCTAAGGCCTCTTCTTTGTTTCCATTAGCTTTTCTCTTTGTCTTTTGCATTTTCTAGTCTTGATCTTGTTGGGGCTCTTGACAAGTAAGCCCATCGTCTTGGGCACTCTGCCATGTCTCGCAAGAGGTCCGTCATGACACTCTTCTAAAGCTACCTTCCTTAGTTCCCCTTCTGGAACATACACCCTCGTTTCCTTGTAATAGATAAGTCCGTTGCATTTCGCATAGCCCATTTTCTCTTCCATTGGCAGTTCACCCCTTTGGTGAGTTTCCCATGCCTCTAGATTCCTCAGCAACACTTCTTGTGCTCCGCAAATCATCCCAAAAGGTTGCTGTCTCGCTGGATATCCCTAGCTTCAAGCTTGCTTTTCGACTTAGCGCATCTGCCAAAATGTTGCTCTTCCTAGGCTTGTACAGAATCTCACAATAAAACTCGGCCAAAGCATTGGCCCACCGACCCTATTTCCCTCTTAGGTCGAGCTATGACAAGAAGTGTTTCGTTGCCACATTGTCTGTGTAAACCTTGAAGTGTCTCCTAAGGTAGTGTCGCCACTCCTTGAGCGCCTTGACCACCGCAAACAATTTTTTCTCATGCGTAGGCCACTTTCGTTGAGCCTTGTCCAACTTCTTAAAAAAGAATGCTACTGGATGGTTGTCTTGCTTCAAAACTATGCCCAACGCAAAGTCTGAGGCATCCGTTTCTACCTCAAAGTCCTTAACAAAGTCTGGTAATGCCAACACGGGAGCCTTCCTCAACTTCCCTTTGAGGTGGACAAATGCCGCCTTGCATTCTGCAGTCTATACCATCTTCCCTTTTCCTATTTGGTCCGTTAAGGGCAAGGTTACTCTCGAATAGTGTTTGATAAACTTTCGATAGTAGTTGCATAGCCCCAAGAATGCCCTTAACTCATGTACATTCAATGGTCGCTCCCAATCTTGGATCGCTTAGACCTTCTTAGGGTCCACCTTGAGCCCGTCCTTGCCTACCACATGCCTGAGAAACTTTACCTCTTGTTGAGCAAAGTCACATTTGCTCTATTTAGCATACAACTGGTGTTCCCTTAGTTTCTCAAACACCTTCGTCAAGTGTTCGGCATGCTCCTCTAGCGTTTTGCTATAGATCAGGATGTCGTCAATATAGACGACCACAAAGTGATCCAGATAGGGTACAAAGATGTGGTTCATCAACGCCGAAAATGTTGCCGATGCATTGCATAGCCCAAAGGGCATCACCAGAAACTCAAAGCTCCCATACCTTGTTCGACAGGTTGTCTTCTCGACATCTTCCTCTGCTACCTTGATCTAGTAGTATCTTGACTTTAGGTCAATCCTCGAGAAGTATTTTGCCTTTCCCAACCTATCAAACAAGTCCTCAATCCTTAGCAAAGGGTATTTGTTCTTCTTTGTATATTTATTGAGCAACCGATAGTCTATGCACATGTGCATAGATCCATATTTCATTTTCACAAATAACACTGGTGCCCCATACGGCGACTTGCTCAACCTAACATACCCTTTGTCCACCAACTCCTTTAGTTGGCACTTGAGCTTCTCGAGTTCCTTTTTGTTCAAACGATAGGGTGGACAAACCACCGCCTTAGCACCCTCAACTAACTCAATCTTATGTTCTATCGGTCGTGTGGGGGGCAATCCCGTTGGTAGCTCCTCTGGCATGGTATCCTGGAATTGGTCTAACACTTGCTGGATCACTAAAAGTACTCTTAATTTCCTCATTTCTATCTTTCTGTGTTTTGCTTTTTAACCTTACCTTCAACTAAAAGGACCATGCTATAACAACTCTTCACCGAGAGTAAGCACAAAAATGCTACCTTGGTTCCTTTAATGAGTTGTCCTCTCATGGACACCAAGTTTAAGTAGGAATCTTTGGCCTTGCATTGCCCTACCTTTAGATCCTAGGCCTCCACCCTGGATCTTCTTCCTTGGGCATTCGCTAGTACCACAAGGTTCTTACCTTGTCCATGTAGAGCTACCACGAACCGATTGAACTAATCCATCCCAAAGATCATGTCAAATCCCGCCATGTCCAACACAGTGAAATCCATGTCTACTTTCCATGTCCCTACTTCGACTCTCGCTTGTCGAAGTACCTCATCGGTGCTTTGGCTACCTTGAACAAACTCTATAGTCCTTGGTTTGCCCAGCCGCTGCACCGTTAATCCGGTTTGCCGGACTATGTCTGCAGCTACAAAATTATCTGAAGCACTCGTGTCAATAAGGATCTTAACAAAGCTACCTCCGAGCTTCCCTCAAAGGGCTAGTAGATGTCGTGAATGACACTTTACCAAAGTTGCTCGTGTAATGAGTAATTTTGAGCTAGGGACTAGATCACATACCTCAGTTTGGATTTCACCCGACTTAATGGCCATATTGGCTCTGGTATTCTTTGGGTAGGGAAATTCCCTCGAAAAGTGTCCCGCTTCGCCGCAATTGTAACATACGTTGTTTCCTACGCTGCTAAATGACTTGACCTTCTTATCCGTGGGTTTGTCTCTTTTTGCTTGACTCCCCCACGTACTCGCTCGCTAACCACCGGATCTACCTTTTCGGAACCCTGAGGACTCATTCTTAGAGAAACTCTTCTTAAATTTCCCTTTGCTATATGTTCCCCTTGGTTTGGCCCCTTTGCTAAATGTAGACCCCGACCCCGTCGTGTTCCCTTTTCGTAGGTTATCGTTAAAATGCACCTTGATAGCCGCATCCAACGCTTCTTTGTAATTGGTCGGGTTCCAATGCATCACCTCGCTGCGAGCCTAGGTTTGCAAGCCTGATATGAAGGCATGGAACGCATCCATATCACCCATATCCATGACCAGTATCCTCTTTGCCATAAATCCATTCACATACTCTTGAATGGTTTTGGTCTGCTTCAGCCTACTCAGCTCATCCCCTAGGTGCAGAGTAGCATTCGAGAGGAACGTATGTTGCGCGGATCCTCGCCTTCATCATTTTCCAAGTGGCCACCGGTCCTTCGTTGGCCTCCGTTGTTCTCCACCAAGACTTGGTATTATCTGCCAAGTATAGTTTTGCACATAGGACCTTTTCCGAGCTCGGTAACTGCAACGCTTGGAAGTAGTCCTCCATATCGTAAAACTAATCCTCCACGACCTTATAGTCATTCACTCCCTTGAAGACTGGTGAGGGCTTTTGTTTGTACTTGGGAACTGCCTGAGGGACTGATTCCACTTCGGTCTGTTCGACCTTGTTTGGTTCTGCCTCAGTCCCTACCAAAGGGTCCGCACCTTCTGCGCTACCAATTGTAAGCGACTAAATTTTCCATTCTACTTTAGTCACTTAACCACACCTCTGACCACTTGGAGGAGTCTCATTCACAACCTCCATAAGTCCCATTCAGGACTTGGGGCTTGCTAGCCCCGAGAATGGCATCTATGCCACTCAACCTTTGCACTTGGTCCAAGTGCTCCACGTGTCCGATCCCATGACTGACACCCCAAGGTACCACCGATATATGAGCCCGTTACGTTAGGCCACGCTCATTCACCTTGGTCACATCGGTGGTCTAACACCACCTGCATTGCAATCCTGTCTCTCCAAGATTGAGCCATCCGTCCATGAGTGATCATCCCAGATCCACTCCTTAGCATCCTTAGGATGCCCCCAGACATGGGGAATAGCCTTCCCCAATATCCCCTTTCCGGAACTTTGGGCTTAGAGCGAGGTTCCCTTGAGCCACACTAGGTATCCAAGTAGGTAGTGCCACCCACACTTGGATTGGGAGCATCGGCCAGTCGATTTCCCAGGGGAACTAGAGCCGGCTCTTGAACACTTCACCAAGCTACCCCACTTGTCGGTCCATATTCACTCTAGTCTTGGACTTCCCAATGGTCAGTTCATCACCCAACATTGGGTCTAGCCTTCCTGGGCCAAATTGGCCTTTCCTGGCCAAACTGGCTCCACTGCAGTCCTCCCCCTTACTATACTTTTGGAGCTCACCAAACCCCCTAGGGTCTGGGAGACGAACACTTTGGGCTTTCACCCTCTCATACTCGAACTCAAACTCAGACTCGGACTCGGACTCGGTCTCGGTCCCGGTCTCGGTCTCAGTCTCGGTCCTAGTCTCGGTCTCGGTCTTGGTCTCGGTCTCGGTCTCGGTCTCAGTCTCCGTCTCGGTCTCGGTCCCGGTCTTGGTCTTGACCTCAGACTCCATCTCGGGTCCTTCTCGGACTCCATCTCGGATTCCATCTCGGGTCCATCTCGGACTCCATCTCGGACTTCGTCTCGGTCCATCTCGGACTCCATCTCGGGTTCATCTCGAACTCCACCTTGGACTCCAACTCGGGTCCATCTCGGACTCCACCTCGGACTCTATCTCGGGTCCACCTTGGACTCCACCTCAGACTCCAACTCGGACTCCATCTCGGACACTCCCACGTGTCATGTGTTGGTCCTTTTGGGGTCCCTTTTTGGAGCCTCGCTTATTGCTCGCTTCATGCTCGTTCCTTGAGCACTCCGTTGGGAGTTCTACTTCCGCTCTCGACCTTTCAAGTCGGAGCCTTTTAGTCCAAATGTGTTACGCTCGTTTGGCTTTTGCTTTGGCCACTACCACGTGGCACTCTTTTGGCTCCACTTTGGGGCTTAGGGATTTGTGTCTCACAACTCCACCACCCATAGACGAAGTTCGATGTCCTCATCGAACGGTAAACCCTTTTATAAAGTAACACTCGCAAGTATTACCGTTTCCATCCTTGGCACCCAGTCAATACTTGTCTATGGTTTGACCCCGAAGGCTCACCATGCCTTGTCCACCCTCTAAGGGGCATAATCTCTCCAACATAGAGACTCATTCGGCCACATGGGGTGGTTTGCTCCCTTTTATTTGGTTCAGTTCTTGTTAAACCCGTTAGAGACACCCTCTTTAACTCAATTCCACTACTCATTCTCGAGTAGTCTTAGATTCTATTGACATAACCTTTGCACTTTGGAACTTTTAATTTTGACTTCTCAGAGTCAATTTCCTAGGTGTCTCCGACACCTTATGTTGCATATGGTGCAACTCCACTTCCCTATCCTAGGAAGTACTTCACTTGAGGATACCGTCATCCTCTGTTCGATATCATGCCACCTTTGGCACTAAGTTCCAGTTATCATAATTGGTGCTAAGGTTGCCCACGGCCCTATTATTTAGCTACCTTACCGTTCCCCCCTTTTGAGCATCCACTTTCGCCAAATCAGAGCGCTTGGGAATCCATTCTTGGGGAAACATTGCCTTTCCCACAATCCATTAGCACCCAACACATTAGTGTTCTCGGCCTAACTTTGCCATTTGGATTCTTTCCCATGATTCCTGTGGCTCTTTTTCTTAGCCATTAGTCTTTTAAGCTCTATTTCGTTAAAGTGGGAATTGTCATTATCCCACTTGTAAAATAAGGTTTCCAAACCTTTATATAGTATATAAATATAACAAAATTCAACTGCATTGAGGCACATGCCATTTTATTTTAAACAAGGAAATGTCTACTCAATCACTTCTCCTCCCCCTACCACTGCTTCACCTCTCTCTTCTCCTTGTCATCGTCGTCCAATTTCTTTCCATCCTTTTAATATTGGCTCAGTTGCTCCGAGTCTAGGTGGAGCCCAAGTCCCCATTCAATCTTTACTTTCCCATTATTAATAAAACAACTTCGTAGACTTCCAATAACATGCTGTAACACTTCTAGTATAATGCAAATCCTCTCAAAGAATTGTCTTTTAATATTAATACAATGGCATGGAACCCCATGCCATAATAAGTTACATTTTTAAATAAATACATGCCATCTCAGACTGTTATTTTTTGCCTCCAACGCCTATACAATAATCTTGGAATTTCATCACTCTCCACACTATCAGGATTTAAACCCAATAGTAATGCCATCTCTTCTCTAATACGTCCACGCTCATGTTCAGTGGTTGAAGAACCCATCCGGTTGAGCAGATTATGGAGATGCGGATAGTGCTTGGCTAGACAATATACATGCCATAAATGATGACTGGTGTCTGTCCGATCAAATGGCTTCTGATATACCGTTCCATCTACCATTTGGTTGATTTCTGCAGCCACCTCCTGGACTGGCCGGTTCTCTATCACTATCGCTCCAAGCCGTTTTGCAAGGTCCCCTAGAACATACGGTTTCTTCTCCCTAGTTTCCATACTGCAAGAGATGGGGTGCACTGCATATGTGTGCGTGTTCGCTGCAGTTTTAATTGGCGAGTCATCGATGATGAGGATTTCACTTGAGCTAGCAGTCCGGTTCATCACTACAGCCTCTGGCTTGACGAAGATGGGCTTGCTACCCCTCACATGGACCATAGTCAAGCAATCCTCCTGCGTTAGGAGAAAGTCAAATGGTAATATTACTCGCGTCTGATCGTGCATCATCTGTAGCAACGTTAATGCATTGTGGCGCATCATGGATGTCCAAACTCCCAATTGCAAATTGAACCCGGCCCTCTGTTTTAAGTGTCACATGGTCATTATTAGATCCCGCAGTTTCTCCCGTGTGATTAATGTGAATCTGTCTCTTTTGACCAACTTGCGACCGCAGGCTTTAGAGGGTGCAATGACATTCGAGGACGAGCCACGCTCATGGGAGAAAAGGACACCGTTCAGATCAAAAACGATACAGTACCTTCGCCGTGACTCTGAAATGAAATGCGTCAGCATAAAAAATGGTACAAGTCAATTTTACTATCTACAATATTAGCGAATGTTGCTCCCGATGGTCGTTGAGAGGGTTTTGGTCGAGGAAACGTGAAGGGCGGAAATACTCTCCTCTGCAATGTGGGGTCAATCGCATCCGATGGCGTGTGGGCACATGCCATTTCAGCTGTAGACTCTGGTACAACTGGCTCAACAGTGGCATGGGGTGGTTCCGATGGCGTGTGATCACACGCCATTTCAGCTGGTGCCTCCGTTGGCAAAGTGGACATGACCGAACAGGCAGCAGGGGTGGTGTAGGGAGGTTCCAACGGCGCGTAGTCAAACGATTGGGCACACATTGAGTCCGTTGGAAATGAGGATACGACCGGCTCGGCGGCTGGGGCGGCCTCATGTGGGTCCAATGGCGCCTGGTCACCGTCAGTTGGATACGTGGACAAGATTGACTCAGTGGTATGGGCAGCATCAAGTGGAGCGTGGTCAGCTTGCTTGGCGTTGATATGGATAGTAGCCTCCACCAGCTCTGATGACTCTTGCAGCCAAGTAGAGTCCACTGGCGGATCCATATGCATGTCCAAATATCTCCCTTCGATTGAGATGGTATCCTCCCGTGCTACTAAAAACAAACTCATTAGCACATTGAATCGACTATACTGTATTTACCATCAACTGCTATTGAGGAACTAGGACCGATATCACTTGGGCGCACTGCTGATTCTGAAGGATTGGACATATGTTTCGACCCTTGCTTGGCACTATCCTTCCTCGACACTAAAGGCTAGAGTTTGTAAATTCAACTGAATAATCTTTACTTACCATTTGCTCTGCGACCTACATGGACAATGTTAGAAATGGTAAAAGGTTAGGAATGGATGTACTATTATTTACCTGATGGTTTGTCTTGTATGACCTTCCTCCGCTGCTCTTTGGCCACCTCAGGCTGGCCATCGTCGTCATCATCATCGTCGTCGTTATTGTGATCGTCACCATTGTGAGGACCATCCAAGTCCTCTTCGTCCTCCTCTTCTTTGTCCTCCTCTTCGTCCTTCTGCTCTTCCTGCTCATTATCTTTCTCTGGCTCCTCATCCCCCTCCTGCATTTCTTCCATAGGCTGCTCAGGCTGGATGGCTTGTTCTTCCAGGACCATCTTGGGAAAATCATCTGGCCGAGTCTCCATCTCAAAATACAAGACATCCATAGCCTGTTTTAGTGCGTGACCTAGGACCGTATCCTCACCCGACTGTCTTAACATGGTTTCTGCACGTTCTTGCACCCTTCGAAGACGACGAGATGAGAAAAACGTGGCCCTGACTTGAAAAGCTTCCCTCATCCATTGTACCTCTCCATTGAGATTGGGGAAGGGGAGTCCGCCATAGGAATCTGAGTCATGAGGTGGTGACTACCTGCTTTCACTCAGCCCTTGATCTGCAATGAATGGCATGAGCACACACGCCATAACCGCGAGGCATTACCTATCATCTTTTCGTTGCCCTTCTTCCTTTTCGAATCAAACGCCTCTGATCTCGACGGCTGTCCAACGTGCTTTCGCTTTTTATGACCACTGTCAATTTGAGCTTGGCTGGTGCTTGCCTGTTTTGCCTTTGAAGAAGTTTCTCTTGCAAGGAATGGCATGAGACCACACGCCATTGCAAATATAATTTGTACCTCCTTTTTTCCTATTGCTTGTCTGTTTGTCCTTCTTCGATGCGCCACCAGTGCGCTTTTCAGTCCTCGTGTCTGAATATTCACAACGATCTATAATCAAAATGGCATGAGGCCTCACGTGACCTTACCTTGTGCAAGTTGTGAGCTCGGCCCAACATGGGTATCTTCAACAGTAGCTGTTAATGCCGTTTCAGCATCTGGGGGTGGCCACGCTCCTGCATACAGAGCTTGTGAGATAACATTTAAACTTAAAGTGTGTACTCACCAGGTTCGCAGAGAAGATACTGTTTTTCTTTGGCAACTGTAATTATATGCTCCATTGAAGTCACCTCTTCAATGGAGTTTGTCACCGCAACACACGGGACACCCTTGAGTAGTGCGGCTCGAAAGAATAGTCCGCCGCAGTTGTACTCGACAACGCATTTGCCCTTGGAGTCGGAAGCAGGTGACCCACCCGCTATTGCGTTGAAGACCCAGCTGAGCATTTCCCATGCTGCACCTGGAGCTTTCTTTGGATTCGAAAGCTCCATAGCCGTCTTTAGTTCCTCAGGCACGGGTAAATTGACCTCCCTCAGATCAATTCGATTGGCCTTGTCGAACGAAGCTGGGAAGTCACTCTAGTCCCACTCTGCTGCAGGACCAATAACAAGGGCGAGTGTGAAGATGCGGACATTCGTCGGTATCTTCTTCTTAGCCATTATCCCATGGATCTCCCGCATCTCCTTGCCTTTCAACCGAGCCTTCACCTCGTTCAAGGCCTTCCAGAACTTGTGATAGGATTCGGAGTCGTAGATCATATAGTGGACTGAAGATTCCACCTCCGCAAGTCCCACCATTAAGTCAATGATGGAGCTGACTTCGTCTGCATGAGTGATCTCCTCGTTTGTGAAGTCCATCACACAAAAGATGTTCTTGACCTGCTCATCTCCGCGGGAAACGATGCTCCTCCACCTTTGATCCTCATCCGAATTCAAGTATACCCGGTAAGGTTCTCGATAGGCCTCTGCTGCGGGGTCGAGCTGTTTCTGAAGCCGGCGGTCGACATCAATCTTAATGAAATTTGGATACTGATCCAACTTCTCAGCTTTACTTTTCGTGGCATCCCGTAGCAGATCGATGAACTTGGGGGCCCCCTTCACGTACTCGTCGATGTCTTCATTTGACAACTCCAGCGCTTCTATCATCTCTTGCGTGGTGTCGATGCTCACCCTCTCCACGACCACTTGCTCGAAGATCCAATCCTTCAATAGCGCACGAGCTCTCAGAGTCGTGCACAAGTCCTCGTATGTCACAATATGGCCGGGAGTCATTTTGGTCTTGTTGAAGACTACCTCACCACGTAGAAGAGCATTAGCCACTGTCAGAAGGTCGTCGTCGTCTAGAGACCGCGAGAAATGCAAGGCGTTGAGCTTCAAATCATTGGGCTTCCGGCCGTCCTCCACACCCATTGAGTTTGGCAACTCCCCGTCATGGTACCTCCTCAGCACATCTACCCATTTGTCAAAAACAACTTTTGTCGCGAGTAGAATGTTATGGATGCTGAGTGTGTCATTGACCCCCAGTGTTTTTGAGAGAAGACTCGAGAATTCCTGCAATGGAAATGGCGTGAGGCCACATGCTATGCCACATGCAACGAGGCTTACCTGCCAGGCGCTAGTTGCTAGTGCACGTCCTTGTCCTGGTTTTTGTGGCTTCTTCAGTTGAACCCAGAGCTTCCGTGTTCGTGCCAATGTCTCGTGCAGACCCGATTTGTAGCACGTTTCTTGCTTGACATTCTGCGCGTGGGAGATGTATATGATAGATCGGAGGGGCAAGTTGCCTTTTATCAGGCGGACAACTCTTGTCTTGAAGACTTTCTTCACCTCCTCGCCCACCATAATATCCACAACTATCTCTTGCATCGCCAAGCTAGAATGCTGCCCGGAGACGGCATAGAACCGGATGTTCTGATCGTCCAACACCTTCCTATTGATCAAGTCTGGAAACCTCGTCTCGCCCTTCATTGTTCGGTAGTAGGGGATCACGTCTGCGATATCGGGTGTTACTGGACTTGCCAGCATCTTCTGCTTCAGTTTCTCCACCCACTCATCAGATACTAGCCTGTGGTTGTATTTGCTTTGGATGTCGATACGGCTCACATCGATTGTATATACTTTGTTGGAATAGTAACAAGTACTATTATCTGCGACGATTTTTGCTGCCTCTTCTTGTTCTTTCTGCTCTTTGCGGCTCTTCTTTTTGGTGGGTGTAGTGTTCGAACCCGAGGCAATGGCATCACTGAGTAGCTTCTTTTTTGGAGCAGGAGAGTCGGACGTCGGCTTGAGCTTGACCACCCTTTTCTGCTTCGAGGTAGTTTCCAGATCGACCCCCTTCCCCTTTGCTTCGCGAACTGGAGTCACTCTCAACGGCTCAATGTTGGAATATAGTTTTTGAACATCGCCGTAGGTGAGGTCCGTGGATTCCATGTGATCTTCATAGACCCGCAGCGTCTTTGAAATTGTGGGCCTCCTGGACAACCTCTCCCTAGCTCCCTCTAGGAATTCCTCATAGCTGCTGCCCCCCTCCGGGAAGCCGCTAGGATGTGCAAGGTGGATCTTGAAGGCAGACGTTGTCTCTACCACAAGTGCCAGTCCATATTCTTGCATGCAACTGCATGGAGTGTCTGTCACTTGGATGAGGATCCCCATGCATTCTTTTCTCCCACCATCTGTGTTGTACAGCCTCAGATCCTCGCCTTCCATCCCGAAAGTCCAACTGGTGAGCTCCTCCCCCTTCTCTGCATCCACATTGACAGTGGCTGGAAGAAGAACGCAATTCCTCACCTGTTCAGAAATGCACAACAATTAGAGCTGACAGATGAAAAGCTAGTAGCTGGAAATAACGTGAGGCCACACGCCATTCACCACTGCATCAGATGTCTTGAGGCTGCATCCTAAGATGGCGTGAGGCTACACGCCATCTGTAACTGGACTGCACTCGAGAGCCCAATCGGTGCATGCCAATGTTGCTACTGAATGGCATGTGGCCTCATGCCATTTTCTACTTGGCCTAAAAGACTTACCATTTGAAGCCGAATGGAGGCGTGACAACCGGACTCGCTGGCGAATGTGCACTGTGTGTGCAGCGGATCGTAGCAGCAAGGCTACTCTGCCACTTACAGTTGGAGAGTGGCGCTGAAATCTCCCGAGACGCCAAGTGGGCTGCGTGTGGGTGGCGGAGTGGGCGGCGGAGTTGGCGGCGAAGTTACAAACTGGGTGTGTCTTGAAGTGGACGCCGATGCACACGAGCGCGATGCGAGCGCGAGTGTGATGCAAGCGCGAGTGGACGCCGATGCACACGAGAAACCTGTAGAGAAGTGGGAGCGCGATGCGAGCGCGAGTACGAAGCAAAATGCAAAACCTAACCTCACACGCGCGAAATGTCACGACGGTTGGTAATCCCGCCACGTCATCATTCCTCGGACTTGGGCGCCACCATTAATTTCTGGATCGGCGCGCGCATGTGTGAAATCCAAAAGAAATCCGCAACGTCATCATTCCTCGGACTGCATGCACGTGAAATCCAAAAGAAAGATCATGATTGGGATATCATTTAATACCCTCGCTATATTTATACCATGCATGATTGGATATTCCAAAGCATCTTGTATTTCCAAAAATGCCAGATGTTCAGCTAAATAAATTGTCAGAGGATTTGATGTGACGTTCAAGCGTGTGGGCTCATGCAATTTTGATCCCAAAAAATGCACCAAAAAATGCTCGGCGTCATCTGGCGTTATCTCTTGAATGGCGTGGGGCCGCATGCCATTTTCAGGAGCACATAGGAGTATATTCCTAGAATATTCTGACACGCTCGAGATTGTTTTGAGTTTCCTGGAGATCCAACCGTTAGATCGCAACTAGATTTTACAGAATGGTATACAATGTCCTTCTTGATGACCCTGCAAAGAAGCATCTCGATCGGACACCACATGAGACCACACGAACCTTACAATGTTTCAGGGGCATTTGCCATAGATCCGACCGTTATTTTGCTCCAAGATTCTACAGTTTGGTGTGCATTGACCTTTCCATCGACACTGCAAAGGGACATCACAATCAGATGCAGGATCACAAGAAACCAACTTCACTAACTCTGGTTTCACCAAGATCTACATAAGGAGTTATGAAATGAAAGGACCCTCTCTATTGAAATGTGTTTATGGTCCTAGGGGCATTGTGACATATCAAAGGATTTTGCATCAAGTTCTGTATTTGCATGTTTATCAAGCTACTGAATTGCTAAACCCTAAACCCTAAACCCTAACTTTAAACATGTGGCAAATGCTGCGTGAAGAAAGATGCCCTTTCTGGGCAAATGCTGTAAGAGGCAGATTCCGAGCAGATGTATCTCAGGCTAGCGAAGGGGACAAACGAAAGCTAGCTATAAACATGACGGGATGCAAATAGATTACTAGGCTGGTCCTGCGAAAATCAAAAACCATAATTGAAAACATTGAAAATGCAAAAAGAAAGGTTTATAATATTTTTGAATTTTAAGCAACCAAATGAATGTAAGTAGGGCATGTGTTTGTAAGTTTAAAAATGCCTCAACCACTTAAATTCCCAAGTAAATAAAGCTGTTTCTATTTTTGGTACAGGTAAACTTTATAATGTGTGGGCTCATGCAATTTTGAACCCAAAAATGCACCAAAAAATGCTCGACTAGCATTATTCTTTGAATGGCGTGTGGCCTTATATTGCCATAAATGGACGTACACACACAGCATAATTATTCCTTTACACGGCGAATAATCTTGGCGCGGATCGCTGACATGGCATGGCAAAGTTCGAATCACTGACATGGCACAGCTGGATCGAGGCAAGGACATGATGTGACAAAGTTCAACCTCCAACAGCAAAGTCTAGAAGCTACTCAGTTTGAAATTTGTCAGAGGAATCATAAGATCTGGTTTGTCAGAGGATTTGATGTGACTTTCAAGCGTGTGTTATTTTTGAATTCTCGAACTCATTCCTAGGTCTATCATTTTTGTGCGCCGTGTTCTTGGTTCCGCTGAGCGCAGTGAGCGCTGCTTGTGTAAGTGGCGTTGTGAGCTGTGGTTTATGCGTCTACAAGCGGTTGCGGCATTGCGAGCGCCATTGTGAGCGGCAGTTTATGCGAGTGGCAGTTTGTGCGAGCGGCGCTACGAGCAGTTGCGGTGTTGCGAGCGGCGCTACGAGTAGTTGCGGTGTTGCGAGCGGCACTGTCTTTGGTGTGGCTACCGCTTCCTCTTGATATTCGGCACTTGTGCTTCCTGGTATGTTCACCATGGAATGGTTTAGGACCACATTTAGAAATGGCATGAGGCCACATGCCATCTTGGGCCCTTGCAATTTCATGGCTAGCGTATTGTCATGTATGTTTTTACTTGCCTGCAGCTGTGTGTATATCAAGATGGCATGAGGCCTCATGCCAATTTTGTGAATGCGAAATTTCACGTGGGTGTCAATAGCATGTTTGAATAATGGCATGTGGCCTCATGCTATTTGGTATATTATGATTTAGGCCATTCTCCAATCATTTTTTGTATGGTCTTAACTTCTTTTCTGCACTTTCAGAATGGCCTTCAGGGTTGGGGAAAAGGTTTACATTTTGAATGGTGGGAAGAGAGTTGTAAAAGGGACCCTTGTGTCTATGGATCGGAACTTTGTTATACACTGTCAAAGGCTTGGGGAAGGCAATGCTGCTGTATCAGTAGAGACTGTCTTCGATGGGAATGTGGTCGCTATTGAACGAGGAGAGATGGTCGTCGGGGTAAATGTTGTTGTTGCCTTAAAAAATCTGCAGAAGAAAGCAGATGTTGGGGACAGCGCAAGTGCGACGCATGTTCCCTCTGTGGATCTTAAGAACCGTGCTACATGGATTCAGGCAAAGGTGTTTCTAAACAACCCCGAGGGGGAGGTGGTAGCTGAGGGCTTAGCCACAGTTGTCGATCCAAGAGATGCGGTTGCTAATCAAGAATTGGGCTGGGATGATATTGGAGTTGCGATTTTAGAGGTTGTTGACACAGAAGAAAATAGTCTGACTATTAGAAGCATTGTGCGGTGGAAATTGAGGCATTTAGTGTTTGAGAATGTGAAGGATTCACAATCAAACACCACTACAACTGATGACAGAACATCTCTTCATGGGAAAAGAAAGTACACCTTCCTACAGCGCAGCCAAAGGGATCTGAGCAACGAACCGAAAAGGCAGAAAATGGCGATGGAGGTTCGAATGGTCTCGACAGTTGCTTGTTGCAAGAGGAGGTGCTGTCAACATGCTGATTGGGATGCTATTGAAGAGGAGAGAGCAAGATACAAGACATTGTCCTGGAAGGCAGCTCGCAATTTTGTGTATGAGGCATTACGGTCATCTGTTGATGCTTCAGAACATCAGGTGGGGGGCATGGTCTTCTAGGGGGGTTTGGTCTGCATGAAGGCATGGAGAATCATTTATGGAGTCCCTCGAAGCACATTCTACAGAATCAAAACTGAGTTCGAGGAACAAAGGGTTCAACAGGCAGTCCATGGGAACGACGGTACGCACAAAACCAGGGGTCATGTTGTATATGGAGAGGCAATCTTCAAGAGGTTTGTCGACACATGTAGCGAGCAGCAACCACATAAAACCCACCTCTTGGAAGATGGAACACGAGACACCCAACGAGTTCTCCCTTCCATGTATACCAAAGGGGCCATATTGGAAGATGTGAATCGGGAACTCCAGAGTAATGGCTACAGGAAGCTGAGCCAATCTAGATTTAGTAGATTGTGGAGCAATAGGTTCAGGGATGTGAGTATAGGAAAGTACTCCAGCTTTTCAAAGTGTGACGAGTGCACTGCTATCAAAATGGCTTTGTCGAAGAATTCTTGCAGCGCTCAAGAGCGAGAGACGTTGGTTAGAAGGCGGCTCGACCACAACATCGAGCAGAGAAGCTGCAGGACTACATATTATCATAACAGGATTCTCTCCATGGAGAGACCTGACTCTTACCTCTGCATCATCCACGACAAAATGGACCAGAAAAAGACGTGCTTACCTCGACTCAATCCTGCCCCCAAGGCAATCTCTTCATCCATGCAGCTGCCTGTGTCTCTGTTTGGCATAATCGCTCATGGGCATGGTGCCCAGAACTATGGGAACTTCTTTGTACCTCTATGGGGTGGCGGGGGTGCAAACATGATGATTGCGTCCCTAGCAAAACACTTAAGGTCTCTGCAAAGTGCGCAGTCTGCAAAGGAATGGTCGTGCTTGTCAAACCCAGTAATAAAAAACAAATGATATGGGTGGGGCGCTGCATCACTGATGCAGAGGAGGACGCGGAAACTAACTCCTTCAATGTAACTGTGGAGTGGTTCAAACCAAGTTCCAGATATACGAAGGATTGCCTAGAAAAGAGATGGGTGCTGAATCCAAGGGATCCCAGCATGAGCATATCGGTGGATAATGTTGTGCATGGTTGGATGCGGAAGCAGAGTGCCACCATCACCTTGCCAGACCATGCAAGAGATGCAACAAGAGCATTCATAACCCGGGTTCAAGGTGAGATTCATTAATATTCCTTTACTAAGTTTCTAATGTATTTTATTTCAAGGTGAACAATCCGAATCTGAATCAGAGGAGGCGTGATGGCATGTGGCCCTTTGCACTAGTATATCTTAATACCGGTCTGAGAAATAGAATGGCATGTGCCCTCATGCCTTTTACTAAATCACCTTTGAAAGAAATGCAAGCCTCTATGTCGTAAAAAAAAGGTACTAGAAAAATTCCTTAATAATATGAATGTTATTTAGTTTCATGAAAATACACTAAGGGTCAAATGAGTTAAATGACTTCTCCAGACTAGCAATGCCTCTTGCTACACCTTCACAATTAGATTCGTTAGAAAAAGATAACATTGAATAATATCTAAATGTTCTCACCATTAAGTTATATGTCTGGCTAATAGGAATGACGTTCATCTTGGAAAGCTCACCACACGCTCAATGAACAAACAAATAGTGTGTGCGCGCATGCCATCGCTCTTCTTTAGCTTCAGATTCGGCTTGTTCACCTTGACAATGAGATTTATTATACAACCAGATGGACTCAGTCTGGACACAAAGTCACCGCGCTAGTCACCATGCCCCAGATATGTCTAGCCCCTGGACAAAAAATATATAATTTCACATCATTTTCAAATACTTGAAAATTTGTACCTAGTCCCATTTTACTGAATAAATCCCACTTTAACGAAATAGAGCTTTTTTGCTCCTATCCTTGATTGTTGCACCCAGCAACATAGGATCGCTACCTCCATTTTTGAGGTTTCCTTTCAGTTGCATAGCAAACACTTTGCTTTTGCCAAGTCTAGAGGGTCTTCACCCCTAGTACATCTCTTTATCATTTCTGGCTGTGGGCTCTATCCACGGCCTAACTTTTGAGACCCTCCTTTGGATCTCTTATAGAGACTACTTTCCTCGGACTTACTATGCCATAGCAATGACATAGCTCATTTCCCATAGGTGCTCTTCCCACTTGGTCACCTTGACCAAGCCACACCATTATCAATAGTTCAAATCAACACTTTGAACTAGGAATCATATCCCTTAACCCAAACAAAGACCTTGTCCTTGTTTAGCCATAAGATCACCTAGTGATCTCATCTTGACCCCTTAATAGGTCTACCAATAGGAACTAGGTCTTCCAAACCCTTCTAAGTTGACTATGACCCCGGGGGCATCCCCCACACTTGGCGATGCACCCAAGCCAACCCTTCCGGCCAAGGATCCATAGCAACTGAGACTGGGTGTCCCCATCTCATTCACCACGTCCTTGGTGCCCTTTGCACCAAAGTGTTCAAATTAGATATGCCAAACTTTCACTCTAAGCAATCTAACCGTGCATAACGACTCCGGGGCATCCCCCGCTTGGCGGTGTGCCCAAGCCAATCTCCTCATTGAGAGTCTATGACCACCGAAATATGAGTGTCCTCATATTCCAAACCATCACCACGCCCTAGTGATTTGGGACTCGAACCCAAGCACTAGAGGGTCGGGACTCAAACCCAACCTCCGTGTATGCATCTACGGACGGCATCACACCAGATGCCTGGCGTGACTCCCCACGCCGGTGCACCAACATTTACTTAAAGTGCACTACAGATCACAGCTTAGGAACCTAGTTCCTCCACACTGCCAAGTCCTCTCACTTGACAAGTCTGTGATCATGCATGGACTCCTCCATGCTTGGCCCCATGGCCCACCCTTTTTGAAGTAATCACCTTCAACTAGGGTATTTGTTCCCCCGACTTGCCAATCTCGCTTGGCAAGTCCTCCGACCACTGTAACATGGTTCCTGCATAAGCGTGAAAGTCCTTGACCATCGACTTTCGTTCAAAACCCTCTCTTTGAACACTCGAAAACTACTTCCCTAACCTTGATAGCCTTGCCTCATGGCAAGCTTCAAGACCACGCTTCTGCTGCGCCACTTTGATTTCGCGCGTTCCATGAACCATTTACACTTGGCCTTTCTAGGTACTAAGCTACCTAGAATCATCTTTGGGAACCTTGAAGGAACTCTGTCCCTTAGCTTGCTAAGGCCTCCCTTTTCGCAAGCTTTATGTAAGCCACAAATTTTTCCTTTCCAATTTGCCAGCTTACCTCGTCTATCCGACCAACACTGCCTTGGCTTGTGTTAAGTTCCCTCACCAAGGTTCTCGCCTATGGTAACAGCTCCTACTTGGTTATACTTGGTTTCAGCTACTCACTGCACGAGCAACGGAGTGTTAGCCATCCATCTACGGATTCCCAAATCTCTCCCAATCCCCCTCCCCGGGTTAGACTGGACTTAAGGTTCGGTTACACTTTCCGCAGGCACAAGCAGCCAAGCACACCAAGCCTCCAGGTTCCTAACACCCCTTGGTACAACAAGGCTTGATCATGGGACCCTCTAAATCCCAAGCCTTGGGTGCAGCACTTGCTTTGGGACGTCGGGGCGAAACACTGTGGCCTAACGGCCCGGTATAGGTACCTCTACCCCACCACTTCCATCCCGAAGGGAAGGCCCAAGCCCCTAAGAAGGGCGAGGACCAATGAGCCACAAGGTACTCAAGTGGGGCACCACTCCACATGAGCCAGGAGCACCGCAGTCGGTTTCCCTTTCGGGAGTGGGAGCTGCTCTTGAGCACTTCCCTGGGTGGCCCCTCCGGCACCACCCAAGCCCATGCTCACTCCCACCCAAGGCCCCTCGGCCCCAGTCTCAACCTCAAGTCAGTTTGGAAGCACCACTGGAGAGTTCCTTCAAGACTGGTTCCTGGACTTCACTATCCCTACTATACTTTTGGAACCCCCTGCAGCCCCCCCCCTGGGAGACGTACACTTTGGGCTTTCACCCCTTGAGCTGTATTAGTATTTGGACTTAGTCTCAAAGTCGATCTCGGACTCGATCTCAGACCCAACTTCGGACTCGGTCTCGGACTCGATTTCAGACTCGATCTCGGACCCGATCTCAGATTCAACTTCGGACTCGACCTCGGACCCGATTTGGATCTCGGACTCTGTCTCGAACTCGGTCTCGAACTCAATTTCCGATTCGGTCTCAGACTCGATCCCGGACTCTATCTCAGACTCGGTCTCAGAGTCGGTCTTGGACTCGATCTTCGACTTGGTCCCATCCGATGAACTCTTTGTCATTTCGGTCATGCTTTCGGGGATCCTTTAGCCTTCGACACCTCGAGGAGTCGGTTCCTTACACTTTATAGTTGCCATATAGTCTAACATGGACAATTTCATATTTTAGACTCTCCATGGCATCATAGTTGCTAGCAACAACATCCTCGAGCACCCTCTTGATTCTCCACTCCCAACTTGCATAACCACTGTTGGATATGCCCTTCGATTTCTATGGTTCAGTTCCATCCCAATACTACTTGCCTTTTAGCCCCATATGTTTCCTTTAATTATTCTTCTCTAAACTAGGAGGATAGCTTTGCACATTTTACAATGCTTTAGCAAGTATGCTTAGGGATGAACCTACCCGATAGCCTAGGGAGTGGTTCCTCAATCTTGGGCATGCTCGCCTTATAATCCCACACACCGGGATTAACGTTGCTGCTTATGGGCCTTTACATGCCCATCACTAGCCTTGCCAAAATTCTATTTTTAGCTTTGTCTAATTCGGGTAGATAGTCTTCTCCTGTCTCCACAACCTTGGACATTTGGATAGCACATTCTATCCATCATTCGCTAGGGATTTAGTCCTTTGGGCCTTATCTATTGCCCTTGCGACACAAAACACCACCTCCTGGTGTTCTAGAGTGTTTGGGTGTCCCAATGATGGCCTCCTGACAATAAGCATTCCCGTTTACGACATTAACTTACTATATCGCAACATAAGCAATTTATCCCCCGTAAGGGTATATCTAACTTCCTTATGCCATTAAAAAGTTTTGGGTAGTTACCTTCTACCCGTTTAACCAATTATCTTGCACCTCTTGCTTAGTTGCCCTATAGTTGTCAAGTCCTACAACTCATTGCTTGGTGCTTCCACACCTTCATCATTATCTGGGTCACCACACTCCAATCGCATGCCTTCCAGCTTAGGCCATGCCTTTCCCGCTTCCGTTGGGATTCCCTTGGCAAGGGGTTTTTATGAACCCACCATCATAACCTCAAGGTATCACACCTTGGCACATTTGGTGTCTCCACACCATCGGCCCCACGAGCCTACCCTTATGACACTACTTATTAGTGTTTAGGTCTTTGCCAAGACCAATATAGTTGTTCCTCATGCTAACCAATATAGTTGTTCCTCATGCTAACTATCCGTTAGCACCGCACCATAGTGCTTGCACCCAACTCTGGGCCAAAGTTGCTTTTTTCTGGGAACATTTTTCCCACAACTTTAGTATGGCACATTCAGCCATTAATGACCTACTATTCTCATACTTAGATCTTATGATCCTCCCCATACCTCATGGGGCACCATACACCTCAGTCCAAATGCTTCAACCAATCCCTTAGGACCATTCCCTGACTCTGCTTAAGTCATCCGGCATTTTGGACTTTGTTAATCCAACAACCTGCGAGGTCTCAGTCTTAGAGGTGCCAACTCACTGGAATACAACTTCTTGTATTCATGTCCTACTCACAAGGACAATCTTTGCAAGTGTTACTCTGACACTTGATGATTTTCTTGGGGCTAACCTTTGCCCCTTAGGACCACTTGTCCATGTGATGAGAATACCAACTCATCCTTTAAGTACACCCCCACCTCCTTGGGTTGTTCTAGCATTTATTAGAGGTAGCTCTGGTTACCATTTCAAAGACTTGTGTCCTTTTCTGTATTTGACATCCCGCAGTCATTACTTCTGGTCTCACATTCATGAGCACCCACCTCAACTATATGAGGATAATCTTGTGACTCCTTTATTGTTTTGGAGTCTTTATCTTTCCCGTGATCCTAACTATAGTTTTTTACCACAACTACATTAGCCAGTTTGCAAAGTAAAACGCTCATCTGGATCACATCCTCAACTCTATGAGGAAACCTTTATATTGTTCCCAAGATCCCAAAGTCATTCCCTTACTGGCCCTTTTCCATCCACCACATCGTGCGCAAGTTCATGCATGAACTTGAGTGGAGAGCCATGTCTTTTCGACATGCTACTCCTCGAGGATAGGTCCATATCTAGGACCCTCCGATTCCAATACAAGCGGTGATATACTTGGCCACCAATAAGAGTCGGACTAAGGAACAGCTTCGATACCAAGTTGTAAGTGACTAAATTTTCCGTTCTACTTTAGTCATTTAACCACACCTCCGACCACTTGGAGGAGTCTCATTCACAACCTCCATAAGTCCCATTCAGGACTTGGGGCTTGCTAGCCCCGAGAATGGCATCCATGCCACTCAACCTTTGCACTTGGTCCAAGTGCTCCACGTGTCTAATCCCATGACCGACACCCCAAGGTACCACCGATATATGAGCCCGTTATGCTAGGCTACGCTCATTCACCTTGGTCACATCGGTGGTCTAACACCACCTGCATTGCAATCCTGTTTCTCCAAGACTGGGCCATCCGTCCATGAGTGATCATCCCAGATCCACTCCTTAGCATCCTTAGGATGCCCCCAGACATGGGGAATAGCCTTCCCCAATATCCCATTTCCGGTCCCCACCAAGTCCCTTTCTACTCATGGCCGTGTTTGCCAACACTGCCACTGGATCGAGGCCCACAGGCCCGACCACTAAGTCCCACGGTCCTCTGGGACTTCCTCGCCACACGACTGTATCCTTGGTCTCTACTCCAGAGGACTACTCCTCTTCCTTTCCACAGTCTGGGACTTTGGGACAACATTTCGGAACACTGTGGCCCTACGCGGGCCTCATGGGTACTCTCCCTGCCTTCCGCCTTTAGGTGCTCTAACCATGGGCTTAGAGCGAGGTTCCCTTGAGCCACACCAGGTATCTAAGTAGGTAGTGCCACCCACACTTGGATTGGGAGCATCGGCCAGTCGATCTCCCGGGGGAACTAGAGCCGGCTCTTGAACACTTCACCAAGTTACCCCGCTTGTCGGTCCATATTCATTCTAGTCTTGGACTTCCCAATGGTCAGTTAATCACCCAACATTGGGTCTGGCCTTCCTGGGCCAAACTGGCTCCACTGCAGTCCTCCCCCTTACTATACTTTTGGAGCTCACCAAACCCCCCAGGGTCTGGGAGACGAACGCTTTGGGCTTTCACCCTCTCAGACTCGAACTCGGACTCGGACTCGGACTTGGACTTGGACTCAGACTCAGACTCGGACTCGGACTCGGACTCGGTCTCGGCCTCGGTCTCGGTCTCGGTCCCGGCCTCGGTCTCAATCTCGGTCCCGGTCTCGGTCTCGGTCTCAGTCTCGGTCCCGGTCTTGGTCTTGACCTCAGACTCCATCTGGGGTCCTTCTCGGACTCCATCTCGGATTCCATCTCAGGTCCATCTTAGACTCCATCTCGGACTCCATCTCGATCCATCTTGGACTCCATCTCGGGTCCATCTCGGACTCCACCTCGGACTCCAACTCGGGTCCATCTCGGACTCCACTTCGGACTCCATCTCGGGTCCACCTTGGACTCCACTCCGGACTCCAACTCGGACTCCATCTCGGACACTCCCACGTGTCATGTGTTGGTCCTTTTGGGGTCCCTTTTTGGAGCCTCGCTTCATGCTCGTTCCTTGAGCACTCCGTTGGGAGTTTCACTCCCGCTCTCGACTTTTCAAGTTGGAGCCTTTTAGTCCAAATGTGTTACGCTCGTTTGGCTTTTGCTTTGGCCACTACCACGTGGCACTCTTTTGGCTCCACTTTGGGGCTTAGGGATTTGTGTCTCACACCAGCATCCGCAGTCTTTTGCTTTTTCTTCCGCTTCTGGTCACGCTTTAACTTGTATACGAGAGTCTCCAACAAGGCATTGGTCTGTGCCAATTGTCCTTCTAGAACGTCCAATCAAGCCTTGGACGATCAAACCTCGCCACCAGATTCCTGCTTGGAAGTTTCCTCACTGGAGTCCTCCTCATGCAAAGATTCCTCATCCATAACCTCTTGTTCGAACGGAGGCTCTAACTCTGGCGGAGGTTTTGTCTCCGCCTTGGTTCGTTTCCACCCTACCTTTGCCATCTCCCAGCAATCCGCCTCTATCCTTCACTAGAACTAAGGAAAAGGCTCCGATACCAAATTGTAATCCACAAATTTTTCCTTCTTAATTTGCCAACTTACCTTGTCTATCCGACCAACACTGCCTTGGCTTTTGCTAAATTCCCCCGCCAAGGTTCCCACCTATTGTACCAACTCCTACTTGGTCCTACTTGATTTCAGCTACTCATTACACGAGTAATGGAGTGTTAGCCATCCATCCATGGATTCCCAAATCTCTCCCAATCCCCCTCCCTGGGTTAGAATGGACTTAAGGTTTGGCTACACTCCCTACAGGCACAAGTAGCCAAGCACACCAAGCCTCCAAGTTCTTAACATCCCTTGGTATAACAAGATTTGATCATGGGACCCTCTAAATCCCAAGCCTTGGGTGCAACACTTGTTTCGGGATGCCGGGGTGAAACACCATGGCCTAATGGCCCAGTATGGGTACCTCTACCCCCTAACTTCTATCTCGAAGGGAAGGGCGAGGACCAATGAGCCACAAAGTACTCAAGTGGGGCACCACTCCACATGAGTCGGGAGCACCACAGTCGGTTTCCCTTTCGGGAGTGGGAGCTGCTCTTGAGCACTTCCTTGGGTGGCCCCTTCGGCACCACCCAAGTCCATGCTCACTCCCACCCAAGGACCCTCGGCCCTAGTCTCAACCTCAAGTCAATTTAGAAGCACCACTGAAGAGTTCCTTCAAGACTGGTTCCTGGAGCTCACTATCCCTACTATACTTTTGGAACCCCCTGCACCAACCCCCCCTCCCCCTGGGAGACACACGCTTTGGGCTTTCACCCCTTGACCCGTATTAGTACTTAGACTCAGTCTCAGACAAGATCTCAGACTCGATCTCGGACCCGACTTCGGACTCAGTCTCGAACTCGATCTCGGACCCGATCTCGGACTCAACTTCGGACTCGACCTCGGACTTGGTCTCAGACCCGATTCGGATCTTGGACTCTGTCTCGAACTCGGTCTCGAACTTGGTCTCTATTTCGGCCTCGGACTTGATCCCGGACTCTATCTCGAACTCAGTCTCAAAGTTAGTCTTAGACTCGATCTTTGACTCGGTCCCATCCGATGAACTCTTTGTCATTTCGGTCATGCTTTCGGGGATCCTTTAGCCTACAACACCTCAAGGAGTTGGTTCCTTACATCAATCTCAGACTCAGTCTCAAACTTGGTCTTAGAATCAGTATCGGACTCAATCTTAGACTCGGTTTCATCCGATGAACTCTTTATCATTTTGGTCGTGCTTTCGGGATTCTTTAGCTTTCGACACCTCGGGGAGTTGGTTCCTTACAACTTATTCCTCGACCACTTTATTCGAGTTCTACTTTTGCTCTTGACTTTCCAAGTCAGAACTTTTAGTCCAAACATCTTAGGCTTATTAGACTTCCATTTTGACCATTACCATATGGCACCCTTTCTACTCCACTTTGGGGTTTAGGGGTTTTTATCTCACAACTCCACCACTTATAGATGAAGTTTAATGTCCTCATTGAACGATAAACCATTTTATAAAGTTACCCCATCATAGATTACTATGTTCATCTTTGGCACCAAGCTAATATTTGTCAATAGTTCAACACCGAAGGCTCACCATGCTTTGCCATCCTGTAAAGAGCATAATCTTTTCACCTTAGAGACTCATTCGACCACTTATAGTGGTTCTCTCCCTTTATTGGTTTAGTTCTTATTAAACCTGTTAAAAACATCTTTATCTTAATCCCACTACTCATTCCCGAGTAGTCTCACCTTCTATCAACATAACTATTGCACTTTGGAACTTTTAATTTTAACTTCTCAATGTCGATTCCCTAAGTATCTCCGACACTTTGTATTACACCTATTTTGTAAGCTCTACTTCCCCATTTTAGGAAGCTCTTTACTTGAGGGTACCATCATCCTCTCTTCTATTTTGTGCTACATTTGGCACTAAGTTCCACTTCTTTATAATTTACACTAGGGCTATCTATAACTTTATTATTTGGCTATTTTACTGCTCCATCTCTTGGAGCTTTCACCTTTGCCACTTTGGAGTGTTAGGGAAATCCATCATTGGAAATTTATTTCCTTTTGCACAATTTGTTGGCATCCACCATTTAGTGGTTCCTCGCTTAATTTGCCATTTGGATTCCTTCCAATAACTTCCAAAGCCCATTCTCAGCCATTAGTCTTTTGCTCCTATCCTTTGATTGTTGCACTAAATAATATAGAATCACTACCTCCATCCTTGAGGTATCCATTTAGTTCTATAGTAAAGGCTTTGCTTTGCCAAATCTAAAAAGTGTTCATCCCTAGTAGATCTTTTTAATATTTTCTATTGTGGGCTCTCTCTATAGCCTAACTTTGTGACCCTTCCATAGGTCTTTTCTAGAGACTACTTTCTTGAATCCACTATACCATCACATTGATATAGCTTATTTCCCTTAGGTGTCTTTTTCACTTGGTCACCTCGGCCAAATCACACCATTACCAATAGTTCAAATGAACACTTTGAATTAGGAACTTTATTCTTTAATCTAGCAAGGACTTTATTCTTGTTTATCCATAGGATCACTTAGTGATCTCACATTCATACCTTCATAGGTTTGTCAATAGGTATTAGGTCTTCCAAACCTTTAAGTTATTGACTATAACCCTAAGAGCATCCCTCACATTTAGCGATGTGCCCTTCCAACCAAGGGTTCATAGCAATTTAGACTGGATGTCCCTCAAGTGGCACGTCCTTGGTGCCACTTGCACCAAAGGGTTCAAGTTAGATATGTCGAACTTTCACTCTAAGCAATTTAACTGTGCATCA
Source organism: Selaginella moellendorffii (assembly GCF_000143415.4). Lineage (NCBI taxonomy): Eukaryota > Viridiplantae > Streptophyta > Lycopodiopsida > Selaginellales > Selaginellaceae > Selaginella > Selaginella moellendorffii. Next base: position 1,527,705 of record NW_003314268.1, read on the forward strand.
CGACTCTGGGGCATCCCCTGCTTGGCGGTGTGCCTAGGCTAGTCTCCTTACATAATCACCAAAAAATGAGTGTCCTCATATTCCAAACCATCACCACGCCCTAATGAGTTGGGATTCGAACCCAAGCACTAGAGGGTTGGGATTTAAACCCAAACTCTATATATGCATCTACGGAGAGCATCACCTAGTTAAGTGGCTAAAGTAAAATGAAAAATTTAGTTACTTACACCTACCATTTGGAGGAGTCTCACTCATAAACTCCATAAATCTTATTCCTGACTTGGGGACATGCTAGCTTTGTGAATGGCATCTATACCACTCAACCTTTAGACCTGGTCCAAGTGCTCCATGTGTCTGATCCTATGACTGATACCTAAAGGTACCATCAACATATCAACCCATTATGCTAAAGCCATGCCCATTCACCTTTGTCACATCAGTAGTCCAAAACCATTTACATCATAAACCCATCTCTTAAAGACTAGGCCATCTGCGCATAAGTGGTGATCTCTTGACCACACTTTAGCACTTTTAAGATGCCTAAAGATATAGGGAACACCCTTCCCCAATGTCCCTTCTTCCATCCCCACCAAGCCCTTCGTTATCCATGGCTGTGCTCACCAACACCACCACTGGGTCAAAGCCCAAAAGCCCGACCACTAAATCCTACTGTCCTCTGGGACTTCCATACTATATAACTGTATTCTTGGTCACTACACTAGAAGACTACTCTTCTTTCTTTCCATATTCTGGGATTTTGGGACAACATTTCAAAACACTATAGCCCTTCGCAAGCCTTATGGGTACTCTCCCCACCTTTCACCTTTAGGTGCCCTAAATATGTGGCTAGAGCAAAGTTTCAATAAGCCATATTAAGTATCTAAGTAGGTAATGCCACCCACATTTGGATTGAGAGTATCGATCATTTGATCTTATGTCCCTTGTTAAAGACTCATTCATAAATTACTTCGTACTCATTCCTCAAGTACTTTGTTTGAGTTTCACTCCCATTCTGACTTCCAA